>NC_056747.1:672753565-672756065 GCF_019279795.1 Protopterus annectens | reverse complement strand
ACCAAGGGTAATCAGCCTTATGCTTAACTTGGGATGGGGTGTCACTACTGGAGTAGGAGGCATAGGGATTATGAGCGCAGACCCTCTGATGAACTGTGGTCACAGGTTTCTGTGTACTATGTCCCAAACTGTTATAGGTAAGTCTCTGTGGGGGCTGAATCAGTCTCTGCAGTTTTGGTTCAGAAGAGACAGCTAAGAAATTTTGCACAGAAGGTTTGTCACTCACATCACATTCAATGTCTAGTTCTTCAGTAGGCATATTGTCTACTTCTAAGATCTCCTCTTGTATAACTTCACTTTCATTTTCCATAACGGTATGATTATCCTCAGCACTATTTTCTGAAGTTTGCATAGCAGGGCCTCCATCAGTATCAAGTTCTGCAAGAGGCACAGAAACATTACTTAGTCTTTTGTTAGGTCTGGGCTGCTCAAAATGACAAGGAATTAATTCTGGTGCATTTACATTGAAATTACAGCCCACGGGGTCTTGAACATCCTGATAAAAAAGCCCACTGAAACCCCAGTCATCATCACTGTCCTCCTCTACTTCAGCAGGAGGAAGCATAGGCTCTTGAATATTGGAGAGGATAGTTCCTCTCTGCCTTAGCCTACTGGATTGCCTTGAGTTAGGCTTCCTCTGAGCCATTCTGGGTTCTGGATTCATGAGTCTCACCAATTTTGCCAAAGGCATTAAGTTGTTTCAGTGCAGGGTTTTTATGGGTTGTTCTTTCCCCTCAGGGCAAACTTGGTAGACAGGGGATATTAGGTAGCTGAAAACAAATTATATAAATCTCAGATCCCCAGCAGTCAGCTAGTTTATGCTTTCCTTGTAGTCCCAAATTTCTTAAAAGAACTCTGTCCCCTGGCTGCAAGTCATGTATCTTTACTTTTTTGTCATAGTGAGCCTTGTTTCGCTGATGTCTTTGTCCTGTTGATTTTTGAGCAAGGTCATAAGCCTGTCTGAGGTTCTTCTTGAGTCTCTCCACATAACTGCCATGAGATCGCACTGGTCTATTATCAGCTATGACTCCAAAGGTGACATCAACAGGAAGACGAGCTTCTCTTCCAAACATTAGGAAGTAAGGCGAGAATCCTGTAGCATCATTTTTAGTATTGTTGTAAGCATGCACCACTGTGGCTACATGTGTATTCCATTGACTCTTCTTCTCAGCAGATAGTGTCCCCAACATGTCTAGTAAAGTTCTGTTGAAACACTCAGGCTGAGGATCCCCTTGAGGATGATAAGAAGTGGTGCGGCTTTTTTGGACTCCCAACAGAGTGAGTAGTTCATGGACAAGCTTACTCTCAAAATCACATCCTTGTTCAGACTGTATCTTTTTGGCAGGTCATAGTGTACAAAAAAATTCTCAACTAGTAGTTTCACCACTGTAATAGCATTCTTATCGTGAGTGGGAAATGCTTGAGCATACCTGGTATAGTGGTCTGTCACCACTGGCACATTACTGATCCTGCCTTCATCTGGATCAATGCACAGAAAATCTATACAGACCAGTTCCATGGGTCCACTACTTTCCATTTGACCCAATTAGGCAGCTCTGGTCGGCAGAGTCTTTCTCTGAATGCAATGAAGACATGTACAACAATAATCCTCAACATCTTGCTTCATGCATGGCCAGTAGAACCTGTCTTGTACCAGACCCATAGTTCTGTCATAACCAAGATAACCATGTTCATCATGCAATGACCAGAGTACTACTTCTCTATACTTCTGAGGAAGCAACAATCGTCATTTTTCATTGCCGAGTGCACTAGGAGATCTCCTGTACACTAGTCCATTCTGTATCTGGAGTCTGTCCCATTCTTTGGCCAGAAGTTTTGCCAGAGGATGAATATCCATGTGAAGCATATTAACTTGTTTCTTCTCTGAAGCAGCAACCACCAGCTGACCTAAGGGGTGTTCTCTTTGATCTCTCCTGAGGTCACTGTTACTCAAAACTGGTAGCGATGAAGCCTGCAAAGTGAACAGATTAAGTAAGCTTGGGGTATGCTTGCTGCAGACAGACCCAACTTCTGGGCCCGACATTCAATGTGTTGATCGCAGGTTGCAATCTGACACATAGCTCTCACTCTTGGTGATGGAATTTCTACCCATTCATCGTCGGGGTGTAAATCTCCCTGAGGTCTTCTGGACAGACCATCAGCATCTCCATTTTCATGTCCTGGGAGATATTTCAAACTGAAATTATAGTTGCATAGAGCTGCCATCCATCTGTGGCCAGTAGCATCTAGCTTTGCAGTGGTCTGGATGTATGTTAGAGGATTGTTGTCAGTCTGCACTTCAAATTCAGCCCCATAGGCATAGTCATGCAGCTTGTCCACTGCCGCCTACTTTAAGGCAAGGAATTCCAACTTGTGTGTAGGGAAGTTTCTTTCTGTGGGGGATAAACTCTGACTGATAAAAGTCACAGGTCTCAGCTTCTTGTCATACTCCTGGTAAAGGACTCCTCCTAAGTCATCCCTGCTAGCATTCACATGTAAA
>NC_056747.1:672723565-672748565 GCF_019279795.1 Protopterus annectens | reverse complement strand
CTCGACCATGTAATGTTCGACATTTTGGATATTCGAACATTTAAGATAGACCCTATATATAGATAGCTATAGATAATGATATATATTAGATATAGAGATATTAGATATATATAGATATAATATATATATATATATATATATATATATATATATATATATATATAGATATATACTGAGCTTATTTCTCTGTATTGTATAATCTTGTATTATAGTGTATTCTATTGTATATTTGTACTATGTCTTTTATTTTTACTAACTGTTTGCATTGTTATGTTTTGTCAAACTAATTTGTGACCTATGGAGCTTTTCTCCACGGGCCTCCGCTGGGCCAAGCAGACCCCATTTTCAGTGTATGTGTGTGTGTGTGTGTGTGTGTGTGTGTGTGTGTGTGTGTGTGTGTGTGTGTGTGTGTGTGTGCATGTGTAAATATTTATGTGTATATATATATATGTATATATATATATATATATATATATATATATGTGTGTGTGTGTGTGTGTGTGTGTGTGTGTGTGTGCGCGCGCGTGCATGTGTAAATATATATGCGTATAGATAATGTATATATATTTGTGTGTGTGGGTATGTGTCTATATATATATATATATATATATATATATATATATATATATATATATATATATATGTATATATAAATATCTATATCTATCTATCTATATATATATATATATATATATATATATACACACATACACACGTGTGTGTATAATATATATGTGTGTGTGTGTGTGTGTGTGTGTACATAAATATGTAAATAGATAATCTATATATATTTGTGTTTATATGTGTGTGTGTATACATATATATATATATATATATATATATATATATATATATATATTGCATCTGTCAGTTTATTTGTGTGCTTGAACTGAATACATGGAACACCTCCTTGCTTGTTTTTATTTTTTTTGCTTCTACATCCTTGCTGTTCTATAGATGATGTTCTTGTGTGTGGTGCAGGCAGAGTTCTTTGTTTGACTGTATCTGTAGTTTGTCTCAATAGTGCACTTTCAGTTGATATACCTGAGCATTTATGACTGCTTAGGTTTTGGCTTGAAATCTCCAGACATATACAATATTTCTTTGTTGTGTCATGAGGACAGTGCTCCTTTTTTATGTTAACTTTTAACTGTCAGGTTTTCAAGACTGGGCAGATAAAATAAATTATTCAGATGATATGCATAATGCACGTGTTTGACATGGTACTGCCTCCCTAATCCCCGCAGTGCTACAACTTCAAAAGGACAAACAAGGACATGTATTGGCTGTTTTGATGTTGACATGGGCCTAAAGCAAGCAATAGTGAGACAGGTGAGAGAAAATGACCTTGTGCCATTGTTATCTCTTCTTGTCTTAGGGGCCGGACGAATTATGGTTGGCAAGGCATAATTGTGACAAAAGCTTGAACTTAACTCTTGCAGGATTCAGAGGAACAGAGGACTAACTGGAAGTGGAATAATGTGGTGGGATCGTTTGATGGTACCCTGAGAAATTGTTTCAGAATCAGCGATTGAGTGCAGTCCCACCTCTCCCATAATATACCTTCACTACTACATGACGATGAAGATGAGGATGGACTACTCTGTCAGGCTGAAACACTTTTCAGTATTTCAAAAGAAGTAGCAATCTGAGAACTCCACAAGAAAACCTAAAAGACAAGGTGCATTTACTTCAGTCTTCGACTCTCATTTAAATGTAGTATTATGTCTGCTTACTGGTAGACATATTTCAGTGTAATGTTGCACTTTATTGATTTAAACTGTATGGGGATTTTTTTACCTTCAACAGCAGTATTTCAGTATAGTGACTTAAAGTTGACATACATGTTATTTTCTGAAAGTATATTGCTTGACTAATCTGGTTTGACAGATACTGCATTTAAGAGCATAATGTAATTCTCCTCTCTGAAACACATGGTTGTTTTGTACTGCAGTTAGATGGCAAAAGTCATAATGTCACTGTACACATTTGTTCCAGTCTAGATTAAGTAAACAAACTGTCAAGCACCCTCCTATTTCCAAAGTAATCAGGTTTGTATCTTCTGTGCATTCCCATGATTTTCTCTGTTACATTATCACAGCACATTTTTTTCTTTTACTTCTGTACAGTCATATAATCTTATGAGCATTTGACCCACTGACTGAAAAGGGTCTCAGCTTCAGGACCAGTTCATTTCTCTAGTTAACATAACATATAATAAATATATAATAGTGCCAACACCAAGTACATTCCCAGTCAGACTCCATATTGGATGTCACCTGTTAGCTGTTATGTAGTTACGAATTTGCTTGATAATAGCATTGTTTTGTGTTGTTATACTGCCAAGTCTATTATTATTTGTTTGCAGTAAACAGAAAATGGCACTGTTACCAGCTGCCTTGGCAGAATTATAATGTTTCATTCTGACAGTGAATCAAGTTAACCAAGTATTTCCTCTAGCTTCCCCTATGAGTGGTCAAATGACAACACTCCAAGGAAGCTGCTCCAAGAACATGACTTGCTGAAAATCAACTGGATGAGAAATACATGAAGCATTTTTTGCAGGAGTTAACTTCCCCCATACCTCTCATATCGTTCATATAACAACTCCACAGAAGTACAAAGTCAAAGAAGGGAGAAACTTCCTGAATGACAGGAATCAGTGCTGACACACATGCATAAACCACGCCAGTAGTGATTTCTTATGAAAAACAGTGAATGGGGAGTTGAACTTGGGTGATTCATGCTTGGTGAGTTTGTTCCTCAGGGAGTCTGCTTTTGGGGAGCAGTAGGCAGCCATTTCTTGCTAAATTCATAGCTTCAACTGATCAGTCTATTGCTGGGGTCTATGAGTAAATATAATCTGCCAGTCAGCGTTAATATCTAAAACTGGAAGCTCCACCTAATAGGTTCATAGGATGATACTAGGCTATTGGCCCGGAGGCCTTTATAAGCCTAGCCAAGAATTTTACCCATGTTCCCTCAAAGTCAGCACCTGTTTCCCCTGTCCAGCAGGGACACAGGTGGGATCCCAGGGGTGTATTTTCTGTTTCCCATCCAGTCATCCAGGTTCCTCTTAAAGAGGGCTAGAGAGGTACTCTGTTTAACATGTAGAGGGAGTCTATTCCACAAATGGGGAGTCTTTGGGACACAAATCTATCTCATCTACAAGTTCTATTAATGTCACAGACCAGGTTAAGGCCTTGCATGTGGGTTGCTCAAGTGGAGTTTGTCGTACGAATATGCAACAACTCCATCAAGGCTAGGTCTGAGATGGACTTGTATGCCAAACACAGGTCACCTCTGAGCAGTCTGTATAAGACTAAATAGAGGGACAGGGCTTTTAGCCTATCTGTATGGGATAGGTGTTTGAGACCTTGGATTTTCCTGGTCAGGAACCTCTGTGGTCTCTCCAACTGCTTCATGTGCTTGGCAAGGTACATGCCAAAGGGGCCACGATAATGAGTCTGATAAGGGAGGAGTACAGGGATGTATGACCTCCTTGTTTCTAGATGAAATACCCTTATTGATGAAGTGGGCCATATAGGAAAACCTTCCGTACAACAGAGGCAATGTGGTGGTCAGAAGTGAGGTTGCTATCAACCTGAGTGCCCAAGTCCCTCATGACTGATTGCGTGCTTAGTACATTGTTATTAATGTGATAATTAGCGGGGATGCCATTTTCCTCAAAGGGGATAATGATGCATTTCTTGGCATTCAGTTTGAGGCCATGCTTTTGGCACCAGTCATTAGTGTGATTAAGGCCCTCTTGGAGGATGTTCACATCACTAGGGGAATTTAAGACAGCACCCAGTTTGCACCTCAGAAAAGTATATCCCAAACAGTAGAGGCCCCAAGACCAATCCTTGGGGTACACCACTCGTTATGGGTCTACCACTAGAGGTGGCTTCCCCTACTTTAACTGAGTGGGTTCTATCAGTGAGCCAGTTAGCTACCCATCTGGTAACATACAGGTTGACGCCTAGCTGGGAGAGTTTATCTATTATGCCTGAGTGGGGAAAATTGTCAAAGGCTTTGGCTAGGTCAAGGTAGGTGGTGTGCCCCATCTTCCCCTTGTCCATGGCTTTGGTGACTGTTTTGAAGAAGTCAACCAAGTTTAACAGGCATGATCTCCCTTTGACAAAACCAAACTGTGTGGGGTCAAACATTTGGAGGTTGCCAATTCCTTGTTTATAAGGTCCATGATAATGCTTTCCATGGCCTTGCAGATCAGGCTAGTTAGGCTGATGGGCCTATAATTGCCTGGGTCAGTGGCTGCTCCACCTGTGTGTAGAGGGATGACAGTGGCTTTCCTCCATTCAGCTGGGATGAAGCCGGTGCTCAGGCTTTGGTTGAACAGGGTGTCTAATGGAGCTGTCATCTCATGTCTGAATTCATGGAGGATACGGCCATGGATGTTATCGAGTCTCATGGAGACTGTATTTTTTGCCTTTGAGAGGGCATTAAGGACCTTTTCCCTGGTGGTGAGGGGAGGGGGGCAGGTGCTGGGGTTGTCCTGGTTTACTGATTGGGGGAGGACAGGGTGGTGAAGTTTTCACTGAACCTGTCTGTCAGCAGGTTGGCTATATTTAAGGCATTTGTGTATGTGGTGTTATTGACCACCAGTTTAGAGCAGATTTGGGTGTTACCTTTGAGATTGCAGACATAATTGAAGAAGGCCTTGTGATTGTCCTTAGTGGATGTGGCCAATTTAGACTCAAAGTTAGCCTTAGTGGCTTTCACCAGTGACCTAATTTGCTTGTTCAGAAAAAGGAGAGATTGCTTCCAACTTGGCACCTGCTCCTTCTTGGTCCTGGACAGTAATTATTTTCCTTTTATTATAGAGTTTGTTTATTGCTGCTGTCCACCAGACAGGTTTACTCTTCCTTGAGGATGATGATTTGGTCCTGTCAGGTATGGCTAAGTCCATACAGCTATGTGGGTGCTCATACTGTTTTTTGGTGTAGGCTTGGACATTAGTGGTAGTTCCAACTGAAGGGATGATGGTTGTGAAGCTGCTTACACCTGCTCTGAGGAGATTGTACTCAGCTTTGGAAAATTTTTTTGTTTGACCCTGACGGGGTGGGGGGTGGGAAAGATGATGACTTCAAAAGTGATCGCTTTATGGTCAGATCTTACCAAGGACGATGACACTGTTATGTTGCTACAGTGGCTACTCATGTTGGTTAGGACCAGGTCCAGGATATTTTCACCTCTCATGGGGGTGATGACCATCTGATCCAATGCATTGGCATTGATGAAGTCGAGGAATCGCTGGGTATTCATGATTGGGTAGAATAGGTCTTCCACTTTATGGTTGGATGGTTAAAGTCACCCAGGATCAGGGTAGAGGGTTGAATCTTGATGGATTCACGTAAGTCCAGATAGGTGGAGTGGGCATCCTGAGTCATAGTTGGGGATCTGTAGCTAGCTAATACACTATAAAATAAACATTGTGACAATATAGGCTAGTGCCAGCATAGCCAGCTGCAGTTCTATAAAGAATGATCTGTCCTTTGAATATCAAACTGTTTTATACAAGTTGCTTGTGTTACAAATGTATTTGAACTGTATGACATTTGAATATCAAACTGATTTGTACAGATGCTTATGTTACAGATGTATTAGAACTGTATGGTATTTGGAAATCAAAATGTGTTTGTAAAGTTGCTAGTGTTAAAAAATGTATCAACAGTGGTCCTGCTGGACAGAGAAGAAATATACATGTTAGACTGTATGTATATATGTTAGCAAAGGACACTGGATGAGAAGGGGTTAAACAGCTAGTTTACTTCTTACTTTAAGGAAAATACTGTTAATTGGACCACCTGTTGGGCCATGGAAGGGCTTATCTCACAGCTCTGAATAGGACTGGAGATGGCACGTCTAGAATAAGCCTTTGTTCATTAGCTCAGTAAAAAGAGGGGAACCCCAGGCACTGCCATAACTATTAGCAAAACTTTAGATATTCATCTTATCATATCTATGCTAACATCCTATCTCAAGCTTCAAAGGGGAATAGTGTGAGAACCTGAAGTCAGGTGACAAGATGTCATTCTACCATCTTGGAAATTCTAGATATTACAAAGTGAAATCTCTCAATATTGAGTATTCTGTCTTGTACCTGACAACAAGAAGGACTACTCACCACATCATCTGTTTTGCTCTATTAATTAAGTAGGGAATAGTAGTTCTCCTAGATTCAGTCAGGAAAACATAGTGAAGCTTAGTTAAGATATTGTTTTTATTTATTTGTCTGAGTCTATCAATTAATGTTATTTTCAATATTTACTGTGATTTGAACACCAAGGTTTACTGTAAATATATATTCAGTATTTTCATGTTCTTTTATTATTTATCGTTAAATATATTTAAAACTTTTATTGTGGCTGGTCCTTATAATAAGTATTTAACCTTTGAGAATGCTTATATTTATTTGGTGACACTGTGTTGGCCACTCCAGAAGGCCTACCTATCTTGGTCAACTACTACTGTTTGTATTAGTATTAATATTACACAGTATAATTGGACATCCTTCTTTAAGGGCTGTAGAGTAGCTGATTGTGGAGTGTCTGGTGGCAGTAAGAACTACTTTATACTCTGAGCAGAAGGGGGCACAGCAGGTAAATCTGTGCCAACATTTCCCAGGTGTGTGTGTGTGTGTGTGTGTGTGTGTGTGTGTGTGTGTGAAAAACCAAATCTCATAGTGTGTGTGTGTGTCGGCTACTTGGAGCAGGGACACAAAGCACTGGTTTCACAAAGAGGGTGCTGGAGAACTTGGCTTGGACTCTTGGCTGAGGACATAACCCTTCAGCTGAACCAGTGGGGAGTCTTACTGGGGCGCTGAAGGGAGACAGATATAAAGAAACCCAGACCCTGGGCTGACTGCATTCCCAGTGTGCTCTTAAAGGAAATTGCACTTGGTGCAGAGAGCTGCATCTGGAAATACTGAGTGCATCCATTTGTATTCCAAGTGAAAGTCCCTCTCCAGTGTCAGTGGTAAGGATTCAGGCTCTTTGATTATTGGCCCAGTGTGGGGACACCATATATTGGTGAGCAGTGGTATGGATTTTGAACTTCTGTAGCCTGTAAGCAGTTGACACTAAAGATGTACTTTCAAGCAGCCACAAGGTGAGCATTCAGAATTCTGTTTCACAACAGTTCTATTTATTTTTTGTTAGTTTATTTTAGTAGTCAGGGAGAGCAGGCAAAGATGTTAGCAGAGGATTATGGGAAGCTGACAAAGAACCAAATGGCCAAGGTGTGTGAAGCCAAAGGACTGGTGTATGCCAACCTGATAGAGATGAAATTATTTCAGCCTTTGTCACAGTTCAGACCAGCATCCAGGAGGATAACCAGTCTGGTGAAGGAAACTTGCAGCCTGAGGACTTAAAAATCCATCTGGAGTAAAAGAGACTTGAACTGGAGGCCAAACATTTGGAATTAGAATTAGCAGACAGACTGTGGTGTTTGAAGGCTGAAGAAGAAGAGAAAGTGATGGAGTTAGAATTAACAGAAGAGACTGTGGCATTTAGAGGCTGAAGAAAATGAGAAGCACCGTCAACATGAGAGAGAGAGATGCTGACTCTTCGCCAGGGTCATGCAGGTAATGGGGAAGGGAATAACCAAACCCCAGAAGCAACTAAGGTCAGTAAATTTCTTCCAGAATTTACAGAGGCTGATAATTTTGATAGTTTTATTGATATATTTGAAAGAGTATGTAAACAGTATAATGTTGACCAGGGGTTCTGGGTATGGTTCCTGACCCCCTTACTCCATGGTAAAGCTGTAACTGCTGTTTCTAAATGGCCTGATACTGATTGCTTAAACTATGGTACAGTTTAAAATGTCTATCGGAATGTTTTAAGTTAACACCTGAAGCTTACAGAAAAAAGTTTTGTCAGCATAGACACAAGGCAGATGAAAGTGTATGTGATTATATTGTTGAACTAACCACTTATTTTCATAGGTGGGTGAGTGGGTGTCAAGTCGCCAGTTTTGAAGGAAGACCTTTTGGTAATAGAGTAAGGCCTTAGCACTTTGCCTGAGGCTGTGAGAATCTGGTATACAGATGGAGAGTGCAACTCTGCAAATGAGCTAGGGAAAAAAGGGGATCTCTACTTAGTAAGCAGAACATCACTGCACAGGAAAGGGATACCCAGTGCTGCACATGGATATAAGGGAAACCATGGTAGGCAGCTTAAACCACCCCAACAGAGTCCGCCTTTAATAGGGGAAGCCATTAGTTCAGGTACACGGCCAGGATCAATGGTTAAATGTTTTAAATGTAACCAGTTGGGCCATGTAGCATATAGATGTCCATGGAAGGAAGGTGGGAAACAAAAGGTGGGGTAGCCAGCAAATGGGAATAATAGAGTGCTAGTGGTAAGTTGTCTGGAGACAATAGGGGTACCAAACTACCACCAGAGTTTGTATTCTATCTTGGTGGATGGAAAACAGACCACTGCCAAGAGAGAGATTGCCTCTAATATAACCATTGTGAAACATGCAGTGGTTAAAGAGGAGCAGTACCTGCTCAGACAGTCCACTCCAGTTAGAGCTGCAGGAGTGATCCCACTCCAAATGACTTTGGCCAGGTTTCACTTTGACTGGGAGGGTGGAAAAGGAAGTAAGCAAGTAGGTGTGTTTGAGGATATCCCTGTAGATGTCTTGATAGGGTGTGATTATGATACAGTAACTTGTGTGCATGCAGTGACACAAAATCAGGCTTGGAGACAGGCATGTGTGTCTAGTAGCTTGGGTGAGACCCAGACAGACCACAAACCTGAAGCCAGAACTGGTGATATGGCTAATTCAGGGAGGTAGCTACCCTGTAGCAGTGAACCTGAAGATGAGACACAGCTGCTGCTAGGTACTGATGTTCCTTTTGACAGGGTGACTGCAAGGGCAGAGGTGAGTGGTAGTACTCAGGCTGACAGTGAGGCACCGCTTTCAGAAGATATCAGACTTCCTGTGGAAGAGGAACTGGGAAAAATCACAAAGATAGAGTTGAGACAGGCTCAGTTCTCAGACCCTATATTACAAGACTTGAGGGAGATAGCTAGGGAGGCACCTAAAGGAAAATGGGGAATCTGTATACTGGAACAAAGGGTTACTGTATAGAGACTGGACCCCTGAGGGAGGGCAAGAGGGTGAGGTAGTACATCAGTTGGTAGTGCCTAGAGCCTACCATCTGGGACTTGTAGCCATAGCCCATGACATTCCTTTTGCAGGTCATATGGGCATAAGGCATACCAAGGGACATGTTATGTAGAACTTTTATTGGCCTTGGATTGCCAGGGATGTAACAGGATATTGCAGGACCTGTGAGCAGTGTCAAAAATTAGGAAAAGCAGGCTTTTGCCTGTGATTGAGGAACTATTTAAGATGGTACCTATGGATATTGTGGGACCACTGAGTACTCCAAGTTCCACAGGGAAGAAGTATATCCTAGTGGTAATAGATTATGCTATTAGATACCCTGAGGTGGTGGCTCTGTCCTCCATCGAGGCAGAGAAGGTGGCAAATACTTTGCTAGAGATTTTCAGCAGGGTAGGTTTCCCAAAAGAAATACTGACTGACAGAGGTGCCAATTTCATGTCAGACCTGCTTGCTAGTCTGTGGGAGCACTGTGGGGTGAAGCATCTAAAGGCCTCCCCTACCACCCCCAGACTAATGGTCTTGTGGAGAGGTCAAACTCTATGCTAAAGACAATGCTATGGGCATTTGCAGACCAGTTTAAAAGAGAGTGGGGCAAATATTTGCCCCATCTATTGTTTACATACAGGGAGGTGCCCCAGGATTCACATTTTTTTTTCACCCTTTGAATTGCTGTATAGACATAGGGTGAGGAGGCATTTAGATTTGATTTGTGATGAGTGGGAGGGTGAGTGTGAGACCCACAAAAAGTCTCTTGTGGCATATGTCCTAAACCTCAGGACAGGACTTTGGGAGCTCATGGGCTTGGCCCAGGAGAACCTGGCAGGAGCCCAACAGCAGAAAAAGGTCTGGTATGACAGAAATGTTTGAGCCAGAGAGTATGCTGTGGGACAGCAGGTTAGGGTCCTCATTCCTGTCAGACACAATAAGCTGTAGGCAGCTTGGGATGGACCCTTCAAAGTGGTAAGGAAAGTCAGTAATGTTAACTACATGGTAGAACTGCTAGGCAGAAGGCAGGGTCACAAATTTTACCACATTAACATGATGAAGCATTACCATGATAGGGAGGCCCTTGTATGAGTATTTGCAGTGGATGGCAGGAGGAGTCTGATGAGGGATCTGGTGACTAATCTCCTTAGTAAGGCTCAGACTGACACCTCAGTGGAAGGGGTAGCAATGTCCCAGTGGCTATCCCCTACCCAGGTCTGAGAAATCTGAACAGTGTTACATGAATTTGAAGACATGTTCACTGGGAAACCAGGGTGCATTCACCTGGTGCAGCTCCATGTGGATACAGGGCCACAGAGGCCTATTAAGCAGGCCCATTACTGGGTGCCCTGAGTGAGTCAGACAGACTCTGAGGCAGGAGATAACAGGATATATTGGAACTGGGAGTAATCCAGGAGTCCAGCAATCCCTGGGCTTTCCCAGTTTTTCTGGTACCAACGAAGTATGGCAGCACAAGGTTCTGTGTGGACTACAGAAGTCTAAATAGTCACACACAGTCATATGCATACCCCATGCCTAGGACAGATGAAGCCTTAGAGAAGTTGGGTGGGGCTATCTGACCACTGCTGATCTGACCAAGGGCTACTTGCAGGTGCCTTGACTCCCAATGCTAGAGAGAGTCAACCTTTGTGACTCCTTTTGGCTTGTAGGAGTTCATGAAGATGCCCTTTGGGATGAAAATTGCCCCCAGCAACTTTCCAGAGTCAGGTAGATCATATCCTAGCAAGCAGGAGACTATGTCCTTGCTTACCTGGATAATATTTCCATCCACAGCTATTTCTGGCAAGAACACCTTCAGCATGTCAGGGAGGTGCTGGGCAGACTACAAAGGGCAGAGATGACCATTAAGCCCAGTATTTGTCAAGTGGGTATGGCAGAAGTCTCCTACCTGGGACGTAGAGTGGAGAGTGGTAAGATCAGGCCAGAACCTGCCAAAGTGGAAGCCATTCAGGCATGGCCTGCCACTGTTACCAAAAAGCAGGTGAGGGCATTCTTAGGGACAGTGGGGTAGTATAGAAAGTTTGCCCCCTGTTATAGTACCATAGCTGCTCCCCTCACAGACCTGATAAGGAAAGACAAGCCAGATAAGTTAGTGTGGACCCCAGCATGTGAGCTGGCATTCCAGAAGCTTAAAGGAGCCTTGGGAGGACTCCCTCTATTAGTCAGTCCAGATTACAGCAAATAATTTGTTGTGCAGGTGGATGTTTCAAACCGTAGGGTGGGGGCTGTACTCAGCCAGGTCTCCTCAGAAGGGGAAGAACACAAAGTGGTGTATCTCATTCATAGGCTGCACAAAGGGAGGACTGTTCTGCAGCTGTAGAAAAGGAATGTCTAGCCATAGTGTAGGCACTGCAGAAACTTCAGCCTTATCTGTATGGAAGGAAATTCACTGTAGTTACAGACCACAATCCCTTAACATGGCTACATAGAGCCAGCCAGCAAAATGCCAAGTTATTAAGGTGGAGCTTAAGATTGCAGGCATATGACATGACAGTGCAACACTATAGTGGGGTCAGCAATGCCAACACCGATGGGCTCTCTAGACAGGGAATTCGGTAACATATTCCCAGATAGTTGAAACAAACACCAGACCATGGAAATGCATCAATAAAACACCAAACTGCAGTAAACAGGTAATAGAAATACTGCAAGCCGTAAAATTATTCTTCCAAGTAGAACCACAAATTTATTAACACAAAAGATTAGCACTTTCATGTCTTCATCATGAAGAAACTTCATCAGATAAACTCACAAAGCAGAAAAATAGTAGGTCACATTTACATAACCTTAAAAACCAAATTTTATATATATATATATATATATATATATATATATATATATATATCGATCTACGTTGAATGATTGAAATTACAAAGAACTCATAGGGTCGGGACTACACACCCTGCTATTAAAATATAACAACTCTGAGATTGCACTACAGTGAGGAAAAGGGAATATTCCTATTCTGCACTGTATGGAGATCTCCATTTAAGTGTTCAAAGTTTTAAAACTTCGAACGTATGGTTTCAGCCATATGAAATTCAAAGTTCTAAACTTCGATCACTTAAATAAGACCTGTGTGTGTGTGTGTGTGTGTGTGTGTGTGTGTGTGTGTGTGTGTGTGTGTGTGTGTGTGTGTGTGTGTGTATCAGCTACTTGAAGCAGGGACACAAAGCACTGGTTTCACAGAAAGGGTGCTGGAGGACTTGGCTTGGACACTCAGCTGAGGACCTAACCCTACAGCTGTACCAGTGGGGAGTCTTATTGGAGCCCTGAAGGGACACAGACATAAAGAGACTCAGACCCTGTGCTGACTGCATTCCCTGCATGCTCATAAGGGAAATTGTACTTCGTACAGAGAGCTGCAGCTTAAAATACTGAGTGTATCCATTTGTATTCCAAGTGAACGTGTCTCTGCAGTGTCAGTGGTGAGGATTCAGCCTCCTTGATTACTGGCTCAGTGTCGGGACATCAAAAACATTATTAATAAGCAAGGTGCAGCAGAAATATTAATAATAAAGCCATGTAGTTTAGTCTGTATTATAGTTATAGGATTTAGGTTAGTAAGTTACTGCCAGGTTTGTGATTGGAGCCTTTTAGCTTCCAGACTCAAAATTCAGCGTGAGTTTTCTGCTTTTGCTAACTTACCTAAGTTCTGCTGCAGCTTAAATGTAGGTTTTCACTGGCCACATTTCTTGCTTCTTGTTTGATATAACCTGTCACATGGCTTGGCCTTATCTGAGTCATCACTCTGTGCAGTATGTTGTCTGCCATTAGTATACTGCATATTACTGGTATCCCATGCTTGTACAGTGCCATCTCAGCTCAATTTTCCCCAGTCAACCCCTCCTCTTCCAAATACTTTTGCCCTAGTTATGAATACAAACAGGTTCAAATATATGTGAGAGATGCAACTATTTAGCCAAACTGGAGGCTGAGCTCTCTCATCTCAAAACTGGTATAACCAGTCAGGAGGAGAAGGTAACCTCACACAACACAATTCCAGTATCACATAGTCCCACCACATCAGCGAACCAAACACATAAATACACAAAAACATACTCGGAGGCTCTAAATAAAAATCTACCTAAACAACAGAGACCTCCAAAGCAGACATCCAAGCAAACGCTACCTCAAAACAAAACACGCACAACACATAGCCCACAAAGTCAGTGTGCCAAGCAGCCACAGCCCTTAAGGCTGAATAACACACCTGATACTCTTGTAATAGGTGACTCTATTGTCAGACACACTGACGTCCTGCTCACCAGACTGAATAAAGAGAAGGTCACGGTGAGCTGCCTGTTGGGTGCTAGGATCCGCCACATAACGCAAGCACTCAGGTCACTCCAAAGCAAATACAAATATGACTCAGTCATTGTACATGCTGGTGTGAATGACCTGAGACGTACCTCCCTGGACTACATGAAAAGAGACATAGAGGAACTCTCTGATCATGTAGCCCAGGCTGGTATGACCCTGACCTTGAGCAGCATCTTACCCTCACCTAGAATGATGCCACAGTACAAAGACAAAATGATCGATTTTAACAATTGGCTAAAATGTTGGTGTCATTCAAAGGGGATCCAGTGTCTGTCAGCCTGGGATGACATGCTCGACAAGCCACGTTGCTTCGCTAGGGACGGCTTGCACCTGTCACCACTGGGCTTTCGGATATTGGCAAAGGCTCTTGCCACTCCCACAGTGCCTTTTTTAGGCAAGGCTCAAAAGTCAAACCCACCCCCATAGACAGCACAAGGAACAAGAAACTAAGGGTAATGCTGCTAAATTCCAGAAGTCTTAACCTCAAGATGCACGCACTCGAAGCTCTCCTCAGTATGGAGAACATCGATATCTGTGCAGTGGCAGAAACCTGGTTCAAGGCTCCAGAGAGCACCCCAGCACTACCAGGCTATACCTCATATCATGCTTTTCGGCCCCAAAACCCGGACCAAACCACAAAAGGAGGAGGAGTTTCCATATTTATCAAGGATATCCACACCTCCAGGTTAGTGGCATTGCACGAAGTATTGGAGACCATCCATGTGCAACTAACAGTGGGCAAGACTGCTTTGCAGTTTATAGGATCCTACAGACCACGCTCTCAAAGTCAGGAATCCCACTCGGCTTTCCTGAAAACATTGGAGAACATGAAGATCTCTCCAAACACCATTATATTGGGTGACTTCAACTACCCAAACATTGACTGGGAGCACTACTCAAGCCCGAGCACCTTAGCCCAAAGGTTCCTGGAAATTATAAACTCAAATGCTATGGAACAACTAGTCACCACTCCCACAAGAGGGGACAACATACTAGACCTGATCATTACCAACATGGGGACTCTATGCTCCACACCAGAAGTATATCCCTCATTGGTAAGATCAGACCATAAATTAATTTCACTGGATGTCCACATCCCGACCCACCCCCAGCCCAGAAAACCATAGTGAAAAACTTCTCAAAAGCGAACTTCTCACTTCTCAAAACTGAAGTGGAATCCTTCAAGGCCCCAGGGCCAGTGGAAACTACAGCCCAAACTGCAGAATCCTATATAAACGCATTCTACGGACATCTCCAGGAATGCATGGATCATGCTATCCCAAACAAAACCAAGACCCAGTCATCCAAAGGCAGGCGTCCAGTCTGGTGGACCCCTGCCATAAATAAACTGTACAAAAGAAGGAGGAAGCTACTACATGATAGAGCAAAATCCCTAATAGGGAAGGCATCTCTGATCAGTACTAGCAAAAAATTATGATCCTCATAAAATCCTCCAAGGCCAGCTTCAAGAGAAAAATTGCACAGGACACCAAAGACAATCATAAGGCTTTTTTCAGTTATGTTAGAAACCTGGGATACAACTCCCAGACTTGTTCTGTGTTGATTCTAAACGACATAAAATACACTGAACCCACAGACATCGCCAATATTCTGGCAGACCGGTTCAGCGCAAACTTCTCCACCCCCTCCCCCCCAAAAGAGCAAGTATCTATCCCAGCAGAGGGCTGCCTCCCAAACATCTCTGATGCTCAGGTGAAGGCTGCCCTCTCCAAAGCAAAAAACACTGCTTCCATGGGACCAGATGGCGTCCCAGGTTGCATCCTACATGAACTCCAAGAGGAACTATTCCCTCAAATAAAACAGCTATACAATCTCACCCTCACTACAGGATATGTGCCCACAGAATGGCGTACAGCAACAGTGGTCCCACTCCACAAAGGTGGAGCCTCTACGGACCCTGGAAACTATCGCCCCATAAGCCTGACTAGCTTAGTCTGCAAGGCTATGGAGAGGATCATCATGGAGCTCATAAACAAAGACATTGGGGACCTACAGACACTAGATCCTACCCAGTTTGGCTTTGTCAAGGGCAGATCCTGCCTTTTTAACCTGGTTGACTTCTTCGAAACAGTCACCAAAGCCATAGATGAAGGGAAGGTAGTCCACACAGCCTATCTGGACCTTGCAAAGGCATTTGACACAATACCCCACTCGGGCATCATAGATAAGCTATCCAGCTTAAATATAAACCCCTATGTCACAAGATGGGTCACAAACTGGCTCAAAGACAGAACCCACAGAGTGAGAGTTGCTGGAGCCATGTCAGACTCGAAACCAGTCAAAAGTGGCATCCCACAGGGTTCTGTCCTGGGACCACTCTTGTTCGGTATATACTTTTCCGAGGTACAGGCAAACGTGGGAGGACTATGGCTCACCAAGTTTGCAGACGACTGCAAACTGGTGCCATAATCAACTCTCCAGCTGACACAAACATCCTTCAAAAAGGTCTCACAGAGACAGATAACTGGTGCCAGCACCATGGTTTAAAGCTAAATGCCAAAAAATGTATAGTCATACCCTTTGGCAAAAACAATGTGCCCACAAATTACCACATAGGCGGAAACCCATTAAGTACAGAGAAAGTTATTAGGGACCTGGGGACCCAAGTTGATAGCAATCTCTCCTTTGAAAACCACATTGCCAAAGTGGTTAGAAAGACCTTCTACATAGCCCACCTCATCACGAAGGGTTTCACATCTAGATCAAGAGAGGTAATCGTGCCCCTTTATTCATCCCTCATCAGGCCCATCATAGAATACAATGTCCCTTTTGGGATGTACCTTACCCGACACCTGCAGCAATTAGAAAGACCCCAAAAGTATCTCACCAAGAGGATCAAGGGTCTCAAACAGATGCTATATGCTGCTCGGTTAAAAAAACTCCAGCTCTACTCAGTTGCATACCGCCTACTTTGAGGCGATCTATGCCTGACATACAAAGCTATGTCAAATCCAGAATTAATGGACATGCTCCACCTCAGTAAATCTAAATCCCTTAGAGCCACATGCTCGAGAGACTTGAACCTCAGCACAGAAATAAATAGAACTTGCTGGAGGGACAGGTTCATAACCCAGAGGCTCCCTTCGCTCTGGAATAGAATTCCAGTTCATGTGTGGCAGAGCACCTCACTGAATCTCTTCAAGAAGAATCTCGATAAGTGGATGGGGGATCATAGGTTTGTCCCAGGGATAACTCCCGTGTCACTATTAGAAGGAGGCACAGTAAACTAAACCATAAAAAGGGCACAGTATACTCAAATCAAGGGGTGGCGTAAGCCATACAGAATCGGGCTAGGCTTATAATTGCCTCAGGGCAGATAGCCTAGTATAAACCTATGAACCTATGAACCTATAAATGAACTGTAGTGAGATCAAAATTTGCACTTACATGGTTGAGATCTCATTTCTTTTGTCTACTGGAGATCATTTATTCCTCTTGTCTGGGCATATTTATGAAGTGTGCGGATGTGGACTCATTCATCCTTTCTTTGGGTTACTCTACCCCTCAAGCTTGACCTTGATTTACCTTTCCTAAGACTAGTGTGCCATGCTGGGACAGATTTTCTTTACTGAAACTTTTACTGTGGAATCTTTTAAGAGCTCTAGAAGGATGCAACATTTAATATTGCATATGACATCACCTGCATGAGCTGTATCTCTGTTTCTTGCCAAGCTGTGTCTCTTGCTGGGGAAGTGGAGTTCAGCCCTGACCTCCTTATCACTGCCATGACAGTCCTTATCCCTGCTGGATTCTAAATGGACACTGTAGAACTTAATGTGGTGCATTTTAATGTTCTTATTACTTTAATGCCTGTCTAAACATAGCCATCCTGGGTCTCTTGAAACGATGGCTTACAGTGGATTCCTTATTCTCCTTGCATCTCCTTGCACATTATCACTGTTCTGGGGACATACGTTTGGTAGGTCTGGGGTAGGAATCTTGACTAATCAAAACGCACCTGCAATGTGGTACTGTTAGGACTGCTAAACTAATGATAACTTTGGAAATTTAGCACAGATAATTAAAACTATTGCATATTAATGAATTTTAAGTTTGTCTGCCTATATTTTCGTGCTGAAAAGAGGCTCTTTTAGTCTAATGGTTTACCTGGTTAAAAAATAAAAATAAGTATGGCCCTGACTGGATAGTACACAAGGTCTCTCTTAATGGGCACACCATATTTTTTTCTCATACTGGTGTATATTCCATTGCCCCCTCATTGGGTAGACTTTGCACATTATTTTGAGTAGCTTCCATGGTTAAGGTGTTTTTTACTAACATCTGTTAAAAAGTATTCTTTTTCACCTCCATGAAGTATTAGAAATATAATCAGTATTTTGAATAACTATATAATACTTTACTTGACACAAGATATCCACTTCTGCAGTATGTCTTGCTACTTGCAGTACACACTGTATTCATGATTACAACTTATCCTGGCAATATTCTCTAAATATATTTCAATCTGTTGTATTTTTCCGCTTGCATATAATTACTTATCACCTACTGTAAAATGTTTTAATTTGTATTTTTGTGGCACCTTTCTCCACTCTTCATTGTAAAATATTTAATTTGTCTAGGGGCTTTTCTCATCTTGTATATAATTACTCAACTACTGTTTAAAATTTTTTGAATCTGTTGTGGAACTTTTTTTTCCCCAGGCTTCCACTGCAAATGGGCCATTGGTTTAGTAGGACTTTCCCTGTTATCAAAAGACAAATAAAATAAAATAAAACAATAAAAATCTGTATTCTTGGTAGTTGCAAAACACAGCTAAATCTCCAAATAGGCCATTATCTCACCTAGTAAAGCAATGTACTACATCTAATATGGTTTCTAACAGCAATGTCCTCTGTGATGTAATTGGCTAAGGTAGACTAATGCCCATTAATCACTGACAGTAATGATGCGGCCATAATAAGCAAGTCATTCTATCACTTAGGTAACTTTAACACCACCCTGGAATTTATTTAAGGGATGAACCTTCAGTCTGTGGATGAAAAGGCTACTGCTTCCATCCAGGTTGTTATTACAGTTGTCATTTCCTTTTTCAGTTGGCCTACCGAGCTCCACCACAACCCCATTCCTTCATTTGTAGTGGAGACTGGGGTAAGCTAAAAAGGTAAGCATAGTGAGTGCAGATCTTCTTTTAGCTAAGAGACAATTTCTGACTGGCAAGCCACTGAATCACTGACCCATAAAGAAGACTTTATCCATCTCAGGTTGCTTTGCAAAAAAGAGTGACAGAAAACAAAGCTATCTTAATCAGGAAGTAACAAGTAAAGTAAATAACAATTCCACAAGGATTTTGTTGGCAGATCAACAGACTCTTTAGCAGGAATGAGAACCAATCTGAATCCTTGGCATCTCTGCCAGACAGGTTAATTGATAACTAAGGTGGCACATACTTTGATAACGGAGTTTCCTCTGCCACATGAAGTTCCCTTTAAGCATATCTTTTCCCAGTGGAATCCCAGTAGACAAGAAGCTCTGAGCAGTGAGACTCACCTTTCTGCTAATATTATGGTAAATTCTAATCATTTCTTCCTGCTCCAGGCATTTCCTGATGTTGGTAGCTGCTCTGGAGTAGACTTCTTTCATCTCAGGTCCTTGAAGATCTCTTCAGATATTAGTTGAAGCCCAGGTAAAGGTCTCATCACAACATCTATTTTTGTAGAGATAACCAATCATTTACTTTGGTTGATCATGGCCTGCTATTTATAATCCTTGCAGAGATAGACCTGCCCTTGGCCCCTGCTGGTCTAGTTACTTTTCCTCACACAGTCTTGATCCACAAAGATATATTTCATGAATCAGTACTGCCCTGCTTTCTGTTATGCTCTTTCTTAACAAACCCACACCTAAGCTACTTGACTCCTGAAATTATTATATCAGAGAATGACCTAGTAGTGTTTAAGGCCTTTTTGTTTCACGCGGATTCTTTGTGACAGTTGCACAATAATTACTCTGCAGCCCATGTTAACTGTTACAACTCTCAATACCTGAAGCGTAATCTCTTGAAATACGAAATCTTTGATGCTTTTTATGACATCTGACAGGCTTTAATAATTCTCTGATGATCAGAACATTCCCACCGCCGGTGCTCTTTTTTCAAACATTAGAGCCATTCCACTATTTTCTTGTTCCTTTCCTTACCTTCTATTATCTTCAACCCCAGAGTAACAAAATAATAAATATACTATTTTTTAATGTCAAGGTTTAATAGCTCCAAGGCCAAAGTAGCCACCTACAAGGGGGATTCATATTACACACCTTGATCATGGTCTATCCCTCATTAGCTTAACTTCCCCTGTTATTAACATCATCTCTCAAAAACTTTTAAATAAAATCTTTAGGTTTGTGCTGCTGTTCATATGAAGAAAACCTTGCTGTGTGGCTATGGAAAATGACAAGTGGCTCTCTTGCAGGGACCATGCAGATTTATCCATTGATTCCCTTATGATAAAGCTGCTCTGTATGGACTATTGGCATCTTGTTAACTGGTAAGTATTAGCAGAGAGAACTGCTTTATGAATTGTTTTCTAAAATGCTTTGAATCATGAAACATATTAACCCCAAAATAATAAATCTGGGAGGGTATGTTTTCTCTGTTGTGTGGTCAATAGCATGGAGTAACTTTACACCTAAAGTCAAAAATTCTGCTGAGCTCACATTTATGAAAGCCACATAGGTACTCTCTAAAAAAAAGATTGGAGTGAAAATGCACTCAGACTGAGATTTATGGACTGTTTTGAAATTCACATTTTCTAAAGGAGGAGTAGCATGGCAGCTGATTGTGTTTTATAAAGGGTACAAAAGGAAATCTTCCTGCATGAGGTGGTGTAGGACACACATTTAAGACATGGGTTTGCATTTTGCATTTAATTGGTATTTTTTAATTAATGCAGAACTCAGTTTCCTGACATTTACCGAGATAACATGGAACCACAGGCCTGTAGTAGGGTTTAGTCACAAGTTCTGTACATTAGCCAAAATCTGCATTGTAGTAACATCTGTGCTTCCTGTCCAGTTTGCAAGAAAACTAATTTGTGATACAGGATTAGTTAGAAAAAGACATGCCAGATTTGGAGGGCATTCTAAGGATGGTTTTAGAGTAGTGAAAAAAAATGATGTGTTAGAAACCAAGCCAGCTCTCTGGCATATAGCATTTTTTGCACAAATTCCCCCTAGATGAGTTGCAGCTGGCTGATTGGTCCAAGTATAGGATGAGGCAGCCAGAGAAGGAAAATAGTGAATGGCCATTGAGGCCTCTTCCATTCTTTGGGGAGACTTCACAGAGGGCCACCCCAGGAGAGCCACCTGATGAATAGATGGGTTTTGTGGCCTCAGGATGCAAGGGCTCATGGTGGGGCTGGCCTCAGCACTGTAGACATTCCACTGTGCCTGCTAGCCTGTGAGGGAGATGAGAGTATGTGCTACATTTGCATGTATTAAGTCTGCAAAGACTTTGGGCCTATGTTTTTCATATATATTTATATTTAATTGTTTTTATTGTTGCTATTTTGATGGAACTCTACCATGGGCTTTTTTAAGCTATGTATGTTTTTAATTGCTTTTTTAAAAAGCATTAATTAATGGCTTGATTGTTGTAGGATTCATTGGATGGTGTTAGGAAGTTATGTCATTGATTTGCAAATAAATAGATGACGATCTTTGTTGTTTTTCAGACTCTGATGATGCCTGTAAAATCAAGGGCAAAAGCGCTAAGTCGTGGCATTTGTATGGTTTTTGATCTAATAAAACTATTTAAGTTCCACTTTACTGCTCCCGTGGCATACTTTTTTCTTTTATAGTTATCTAATTGGTGGTGGTGAGTTGTTTTGGTACTTTGGGCTTAGCTCTTTTTTGTTAACCTAGGCTGAGGAGGGTGCGGTGCATGGCCTTTTAAAGTCAGTCAATCCTGATAGCCAGATGGGGGATGAGTGCCAGAAATAATTTGAAGAACAATGTGTCAAAACATTTCCTCCATTTACGTACATAAGGAAAAGATGTTTGTTCTCACATAGATCTTAAAACTGTACTCAAGGACTACATGAGGCTTTGGGTGAGGCACTTGACTAGATCCAGAAGTATATGTTTTGAAACTTGCACACAAAGCTATTAAACCATTCAAAAGTTATAGAGTTTTTACTGTACAAGCTGTGCCAAGTTATTTATTTAATGTTTGTTAACTGGGGTAATAGACTGCACCAAAAAGGCATATTGCAGGCCCTACCTGAGTAGTATACCAATAACAAAGCACAGGCAGGTATAATAAGTTGTAAATTTATATGTAATATATGCACAAACAAATCAAACACTACTTGCAGCAGACAAAACTGGAGCACTAGTATATTAGTCACTACTGACAGTACCATAACATTGGAAGATAAACAATATTTCATGACTGTTAACAGATTTAGGTAATAAGAGTTAGCTTATATCTGAGTTCTTTAACAGCATTATAGCTCCTGATGTCTAAAAGTAAGGAAAACCAATTCTCTGGGCCTGTAACAGAGAATGCATTATAGCTGTTGTCAATATACTGGATTGTTTGTTGAAGGAACAATTCCCAGTTGGAGTGTTATCTCACCACACTGGCTGCCTCCCAGACACCCTTAGTATCCATATACCCACCTATCTTCTTAGGCACAGAATATCCACGGCTAAAAACGTCATATATAAACATGTCTGCAGCAAAATACATTTCTCCACTGAAATCTTCAACTCCCACCTAAAACAATGTGATTGGACCTCTCTAAAACACCTTTACTTAGATTCTGCAGTTCAATATTTCAGTAATGAATTCCTCAATATCTTAGACTAGCACCCATTAGGAAATTTTGTGTAAAATCTAAAGCAATTCCATGGCTAACAAAAAGTACTAAACTACTCATGAAATGGTGAGACAGGGCCTGGTCACACTATCAAATAACCAAAAAAACCAAACATCCCTTCTAGATTATCAATGACTAAGAAATTTAGCTGAAAAACAAATCAAAAATGAAAAAAATTATACCATACAGCAATCCAACAAAAACATCAAAACAACCGCCAAAAATTCGGGGGAGTCGTAAAACAACTCTTAAACCCAGGACAAATAAACCCACGCCCACCTCCCTAAATGCTACCGAGACCACGCCTACTCAATTTAACTCATACTTCATCAATTCCATACTGTCCCTAGTAAAAAAATGACAACAATCCCCTACTTGTTCCCACCTGCACTGCTAGTGATCTCTCACATACTGTCTAGATGTGATCTCAGACAGATAGCAGTTACATGATTCAATTTTACACCTTACATATTGCTTCCAAAAACCTTTGTCAGTATCGCACTTTAACAAATTTTAGCCTGAACTGTAAACTTTGAAAATTGTCATGACTGAACGCCTGTCTATGCTTAAAATGTCAAAATATGGTTAAAAACAACTGTATCAGTACATTCTTGTGCACTGGTACAGTTCACTGATGCGTTAATAGACTATAATTGGTGATGTGGATGTAAAATAATTTGATATAATGTTGGGTTTAGAGTATCTGTGGGATTTCAACTTCAAGGGAAGTAAGCTTGGTTCTTTGTGTACAATTGTACGTGTGAGAACTATGTTGGAAATGTGTGATTAAAATAAAGTGAATCTGTTTAAAAAATGTGCCACATAAGATTGCAGTTCAGTAGTAAAAGTCTGGAAATTCAGGTGTGTCATGCATGCGTGCCATTTGAGAGCTATTTTCCAACGTTTCAGAAAATCGACATTTAAGCTAGATGCTGAAGTGCATGACCTTTTCTAGTCAGTTGTTATTGTTGCATTGGTGTGTTATCATACAAACTTGTTATGTGTTTTAAATAAGTTGCCCATGTGTAGCTTCATTACCAGGATGTGTACCATCATGCAACTTCACGTTAATAATGATAGATACCTGTTCTGCATTTTAAATGATTTTTGTTTGGATACCTTGTCAATCACTTAGGAAATTATATGGGTATAGCCAGGCATATACCCACACACCTCAACTGTTTATGATTTTGCATAATGTTCCTGATCTTGCCACATAATGTTGTCCTTTTCCTTATAAAAAAAGGATTTTCCGGTAAATCACATTGGATTTATAACAGTCAGTCAATAATGTTGGGCATTAGAATTGTTTTATTTACTTTAATTTTTATTTATGTATTTTTTTGTTGATCAGCATAGTCCAACTGGGTGATTTCCCTGTTTTAGTGGAGTCCTGGGGAGAAAAGCTACGCATAGACATTATACAAGACGAAAATGGTACTTAATTGCACAATTGCAAAGGAAAAGATTGTGTACATAACATTTATTAAACAATGGCAGTGATGTTAAGGTTTCTTTATGTACTCCGCTAAAAGGTACACATTAAGCATGTGCAATATTCATTACACAGTAATTATAGATTCAGAGTATATATAGGGCATATGCTTCAGCTATTACTGTATTTTTATATAGTTTCATACTTCTTATCGTTCAGAAGTTGCATGTTTATACAAAATCTGTTGCTCTATTAACTTTTTTAAGTTAATTAGGATAATTGTAGAAACTGATTTTGGGCCTTTGTCCTTCCATTATTTTCAGCTTTGTCCAGTATTGTTAAGAAAAGAAAATACTTTTTCACGAAAAAAAAATCTAAAATCCTCTGTCTTAACAACACAACCATTGAAATCACTTCTTATTGGAAATTATTAAAGTTGATAGTGGATTACATTCTTAATTTCAACCTGCATATACAAAATTGCATAAAAACTAATAAAAAATAGAGATGGTTTACAGAGCCAAAAACATTCTCACCAACACAAGTAAAACCACATTTGACACTACTTACCTCCTCCCCTCACCACTCTGTGGTGCTACCATTTGTACTAATCTCCAGGCATCACAGAAATCAAAGCTTGAACAAGGTTATAATAAAGTTCCTAAATTACCAGCAAATACCCCTTTCAGAACCCACCACTGTTTAGCACTAAAAAGCCTAAATTGGTTAGAACTACTCATCAATTAACATATACACAGATTCTTGCACGCTATAAAATTATCCAGCATCTATTTGCTTGTCCAGCACTTAATACCATTTACAAACTATGTTCCCAGTCGGTCATTACAATCCAATGACCAAAACCTTCTCTCTGTCCACAAACCTATGAAATCTTTTGGGCGTGGTCTGCACTCATATGTTGCTAAGACTTGGAATGCTTTACTTGTATCCATCAGGTCAATGCCCTCTCTCTAGTCATGTGAAAACATTCTGAAAGACTTCTTAGCCAAAATATGACTCTGTTCTTGCTCAGCCCAGAATAAACTATATCCATAAATATGAACAAGTACCTATACATACCTTACATCTCCTTTACTTTATTTATTTATTTATATTTGTTGACCGGGAGTGTCCGACTGGATGTAGGTCGAAATTTTCAGTGGAGGCCCGGGGAGAAAAGCTCCACAATTAAAATAAACAGACAGTAGTTACATTG
>NC_056747.1:672701065-672716065 GCF_019279795.1 Protopterus annectens | reverse complement strand
TTTGGATGTAAAAGGCTTATTTGGCAGAGCTCATCTGCATCTGGAGTATAGTGGGGATTAGGAAGATCAGTGGCTGACAGATGTGGAGACTGCAGTGGGGTGTAGCAGTATTGTTTAGGGAAAAATGATCTGTAATACTGCACTCAAAAGATCTGTGGCTTGCTCTTTTCTTCTCTGGGAGAGCATAGCTGTGTTCAGGACAGATGGGAGCTATACTGCTGCTGGTGGTTTTCTTTCTATTTTATGTCTCATTTTGAGTTGGCTGCCTCACCCTCACTGCTTTCTGTTGTAGGAGAGAGTAGTGGATCTTAGAATGGGAGCTGCTTCATTGCAGGTATTTGCCTTAGCTAGAGGTAAGTGCCTGATTTTTCTTTTAGCTATTTGTTTCATGTTCCAGGTTAGGAACAGCCTTGTTGGAAAGAGAGCAGTGGAGAGAGAATAGGCAAACATCATTTGTATGATGGAGGGCATGCATATCAACTGTCAAAAAAATTTGCAAAATATCCCTGACTTTGCATCATATTTTTGTCTTGTTCCCAACAAAAGATTTTTTTCTGTTAAATCACTGAAGATTATAATTTTTTAGTAAGGCCAGACATTATTTTCATATTTCCTGCTGTTCAGAAAATGTAGATTGATACAACAACTGTTGTTCTATAAACTTATGTAAATTAATAAGTGCAGTAAAAAGTTGTCCCTGATTCGGACAGTTTGTCATTCCATTATTTTTATTTTTCATGTGTAAATAAATTCAGAGGTCTGGGGCTATATGAAAGAATCATTTAAAGAGGTTTCCTTATAAGTAAAATATGTGCAGTGCATAGAAGATATTGGTTAGCCCTAGAAACAAGTGCTGATGAGGACAGTTAATATATGCATAAATGTAACTTGTTTGTGTCTGACTAATTTTTATTCATTATGAAGGTATGTTATATAATCTGTACTGTCTACCATAACTGCAGTTCCACAGAATGAGTACAGTTTTGGAGAACATTGCATGTCTGTCTTGTTTCAACAAAGCAATGATGTATACTATACAAAGCCTCTGTGAAATGTAAGTTATTATGAAAGAATATTTCAGTAAGCTCTCCGCCATTTCTGGTTGTTGCAGGCTGTGTGTAATTGTTGTACAATGCTGAACTGGTGTGAGGTTTGTTTGCTTAAGTCTAAAAAGGCAGAAAAGCTACAATGAGCATTATCTTGTATTACATGAGAATAGCCTCTCCCATGTGTATGTGAGACGTACTGCATGGCGGGTAGTTTGATAGATCCAATATAAGATGTTCTCTAACTTAGAAAGTTGGTTGTCCAGAGAAGATATAGCATATCAAAGAAGCATTACAGGTGTCAGTGGTTCAGCTGGTAGCATATTCACATTTTGATGCCTGAAGATAAGAAGGATGTCAGTTTTATCCTCATGGCATGTAGTGACCATATAATGCAATATGCTACTTTCCTCTGGGTGAGACTACACTGAGGTCCATCTAAAAAGCAGTTATTGAGATTTATTAGCCATGCTGCGAGCTTTCTTGCTGAAGTTATTAGTAGGCTGCTATTAAGCACCCATTTGTTCCCAGTTATGGCAGTTAGTACTTTGGAGACAGGTTGAGTGCTAACTAAACAAAAATACCCCTGCTCTGGGTGATGTAGCAGCACGTCTGGTTATGTGATTTGCCAATTCTGCAGGGAGTCCCAGATTTTGCCTTCTATTTTATTGTCATTATCTATTTGATTTCCTATGAAATCATCAGAAATTATAATCAGTTAAAAATGCCAGACTTTAGTTTCATGTTTATTTACAGAATGCATGTTAATGTAAAACTGTCTTTTCTCTTGTGAATTTCTCATTTCTTTTTAAATTACTGAAGAATGGGATTATAGTCAGTAATGAGTGAGGTAGTTTAGTATTATTGTGGACACAGGCATGTTGATGATATTGCCTTGTATTTTCATCATGTTTCTTCCAAAAAAGTTGATTTTTATGGTAAAAATGAAGCTTATAGTCAATAATGCCAGACATTAAGGCGTACTACTGAAATGTTGACACTTGAAATGCTGAGTGCTAATTAACTCAAAAAAAAAAGACAGAATACCTGGAGATGAGTGAATTCCAAAACTCTCTCTTCTCCTTTAAACTTCTTTTTGCAAGACCCCTAATACCACCAGACTTATATATACCAACTCTGAGGGAATATTCTGAGAAATGGCATATCGGACTTAGCCTAAATAAGTCTTTTCTTTGGCTATTTGGTCTCCACATTGAAGGACTCGCTCTAGCACATCCCAACATTTGAAATGGTTACTAGGCATTAGTTTCGAACTAATTGTTTAAGAAATGTATACCGCTACACAATCTGTTTTACAAATTGTTACTGAATTAATATATTGAATTTTCATCCCTGATTTGGGACAATTTTCCCCATAATTTAGCATTGTTCCAGATTCTTGACCCAAAAAGGTGATGATTATTTGACAATATTTGCTTGCTTGTCAGGCATAGGGTATGGGTAAAGAGCTTGTTCTACTGCAAAAATGATGTCATATTTTCATTCAAGCTTTTGGACTCTAAGCTAAATTGTTCTGCCACCTTGTGTATACACCTGCATGTGATGCAATATTAAAAGAAGGTGATGGCCTTTTTTACTGAAAGAAGAAAAATTAAATCATGTGTGTATAGATATGGGCCACAGCAAATCAGAAATGGAGTGGGGGCACAGCTGATATTGATATGTTTAAGTGCCAGGTTATATCATATAAACAGTATAGACTACAAATACATTAAGTAGGTCTTATGTGTGCTAATCTCTGATTGTGACAGTGTTGCTATCAGTGTATAATATCAATAAGTACAACAGACAGATATTGTCAAGTAGAAAAGCACCTGTTTTTTTTTAGCTGACTTATTTCATGTGGCCTCGTCACCTGTGATACTTTTCTGGTACCCTTGTATTTAAGAAGGGGTTGTATTATCATTGTGCTTCAGTATTGCTTTTTCATGTGGGTTCTTTGACTTTGTATAACATTTACCTTGCTGTATCATATTATCAATTAATTGTTTGCATTACTTTTTCCAAACGTTTTTTCCTCTGCAAGATTTTTGGTTATATAATTGGTCTGTGGGATGGAAACAGTTAGAGATAAGCGCTTTCCAGTTCATCACTGTTTGATGAAATGATTTCACTAGTAACTGCTTGTCATTTTCTTAAAGCATCACTAGATTAAACAGATGTAAAGTGGATATTTTTTCATTTAACTCACACAGGTTTTTATGCTGTTGTATTTTGTTTTGACTTAAATGTTCAACGGTTGATGCATTATTGAAATCGTGCAAACTGCTCAACACATTTTAGGATAAGTTGTAATGACATTGTTCAGCTCCACTTTTTTATCTGTTTATCCACAGTTTTGGGAGCCTTTTCTTATGGTACATATACAGGTAGGTGTTTACTAGAAGACATGTATTGGTCATAGCTTTTTTCTCCTCATTAATGGTTAAACATGCAATGAGATTAATTCAGTGAAATTATTTGCCTTGTAATTCTAAATGATTTGCTTACTGCTATGTTTCATGCTTCCACAGTTTCTACTTCAAAGCTGCAGTTGCTAGTGCCGCACTAAATGTACTTTGTTCATTTCAGTCCTATTTTTTTTCAGTTGTATTTGTACATGATGTCCCTTTTTGGTATGTCAGATAATGTTGCATTTACTGATGTTCATGCTGATGTCATCAGTGCTAATTAAGATATTTTGTTTTTCTTATTTCACTGTAATCCTAAAATTGTCCTTTGTTACACTGCATAATGATGCAATTACTGATATTAACTTTGGGGTTATTACTACTGTAGCTTTTTTTATGCTTGTGGACCTGGGCAGTAGATATGGCATAGTAAAGTAGTCCAGGCATTTTGATAGACACCGTTGGAGTGGAAGATTGTTTCCATTATACAGAATTTCATTTTTTTTTTTTTTAAATATTTTTATTCATTTCCAAAAACAAGAAAACATGAATGCAGGTTATTTATGACAGTGAAGTATTTACAAATTATTTAAAAAGGTAGGCTAAAACCTCTAAACAGATATCAAACATTAAAACCAAAATAAAGTATTTACAAGGGTGTCTATTGTTGACATATAATTGACTTTCTATACAATTGTTTCCTGATTATAATCTGCTGCAGTCATTATTCTCCAGTATTTCAGTTACTTTTTGCCATGCTACGTATAATGATGTAGTTCTTTCAGTTCTTCCTTTAATAGTGTTCATTTCCAATTGCGATACTGCTGACACCATATTCATGAATTGCTTAAAAGTTGGAGAAGCTTTGGATTTCCAGTTTGATGTAATGTTCTTACTTCCAATAACTAGGAGAGTCCATAAGATTACATATTTTGTTCTTGGCACACAGTCGGGTACAGGTGCATTAAACAAAATAATAGATTTGGAAATCTGGAATTTATCATTGAATACCATTTGCAGAAAATAATTTATTTTATCCCAATATGGTTTAATCAAATGGCATTCGTAGAACATATGTTGCCAGTCTGCTTTTATTGATAAATCACATCTCCAGCAGCCAATATTTTTCTTAAACATAACTTCCATTTTATGAGGGGTTACATAAGATCTGTGTATGAATTGCCATGTAAAAAGTCTCCAATGTAATGAAAGTGATGTCTGCTTTGGAGAGAGAAAAATTAGTTTTTTATCTCTGTCATTTGGCACATGTCCATTAACTGATCTATAATAATTCCATATTTTGTCATTATTATGCATTTTTATTTTTTTGTTTGTTTTATAAATAGATGATAAGTATCCCTTTCCAGTAATGGGTTGATTTGTTAGTAATATTACATGTTCTATAAGGTTAGGAACATTTTGTCTTATTGATGGTTGCATTGTTTCTTGTCTGCTTAATATATACTGTCTTAATTCTTGTACATGTAACCACGAACTATCTTCCATATTTAATTTCTGTTTAATCTGGTCTGTTGTCAGAGGTTTTCCAGAGTTTAGCAATTGATGCCAGTATATTAATCCCTTTTCTTTAAGCATGTTGACTACTTCCATATTAAATGTTATTATATTACCTTGTGTGTACGCTACTGGATATAAAATAAATTACCATGCTTTAATATCAGGATTGCTATTAATAAGATTTTGGAAAATTTTTAATGTATAAGTAATGTATTTGGAACTTATATTTTTATTCTTATTTATCATCATATATTCCTTCATCAGCCATAGAAAATTGTTTGGTATGAAATCTGTATACTTATTTGCTACTACAAATCCTGATTTTAACCAGATTGTCTCATGAACTAGCTTCCATTTTGATGTATATTTTGTATTTAGCCATAATGATATTGTTTTAATAATGGATGAATGCAAATATATTTCTATGTCTGGTAAACCTATGCCACCTATATCCCAATCATCTAGATGATACTTCATAGCTATCCTTGGTTTTTTTGGATACCATAGGAATCTTACCATTAAATCATTTAATTGTTTTAGTTGCGATTTAGCTGGTGGCAAAGAACAAGCTTGTATGACATAAAGAATTTTTGGAAATATGATCATTTTAATTATATAAAGCCTTTCTTCCATTGAAAAGAAAAATTTATTCCATCTTTGTATTAGATTTTTAATATTATTTAAGGTCTCTTTATAATTTGTTTCAATTGTAGTATCTAGGTTGTTAGTTATTGTAATTCCCAAGTATTTAATTATATTATCGGTAGAGATATATTTATGGTATTTTTTATTTAGATCTTTTTTATTAGTATTTATAAGCAATACATTTGTTTTGTTCTAATTAAATTTAAGACTTGAAAAGTTTTGAAAGTTTTGAATTGAGTCCCATAATGCGTTTAAACTGCTATTATTATTTTTTATGGTAATTAAAATATCATCAGCAAAAAGTTGAATTTTAAGCTCTAGGCTGTTGTCTAGTTGTATTCCTTCAATATTTTTATCCATACGTATATTATTTGCTAAGGGTTCAATGACTAGCGCAAACAATAATGGAGAAAGAGGGCAGCTTTGTTTTGTGCCCTTAGTTATTTTAATAGATTTAGACAGACAAGATCCCAGTTTTATATAAGCCAATGATTTTTCATATAATGATTTTATTAAAAAAGTGAAGTTGTTTGAGAAGCCATATTCTTCTAAAACTAACCACAGATAATCCCAGTTCACTGAATCAAATGTGCTATTTATGTCTAAGCTAATAACATTCATTTTGTTTTTTGTGACATTTATATAATCAATTAAGGAAAGAATTCTTTTAATGTTGTCATAAGTGTTCCTATCTTTTATAAAACCTGTTTGATACTCCTCTATCAAAAGTGGTAGTAATTGTTTTATTCGAGCAGCATGTATTGCCATAAAAATTTTGTAATCTATATTAAGAAGTGAAATGGGTCTGTATGATGAACATTCACTGGGATCTTTATTTTGTTTCAGAATTGGTGATATTAATGTGTACTTCCAAGAAGGAGGAATGTCTTTACCATTTTTAACTGATGTAAAGACATTCAATAACAACAGCAAAGCCTCATTTGATAGTAATTTAAACATTTCTGAGGTGATATTATCTATACCTGGAGCTTTGTTTAATTTTAGCTTATTTACTTCAGCTTTAAGTTCTGTCATTGTTATTTGCTTATCTATTAGTTGTACCTGCTCCTCTAATAACCTAACTTTAACATTGTTTTTGAGAAAAGCTTTCAATGCTGAATGTGTTTCTGTTTTCTCATTTTGATTATTAAGTTTATGAAAAAATAGCCTAAAAGCTTCTAGTATTCCTTCTAAATCAGATACTTTCTTTTTGGTTTCTATATTATGTATTTCCTTGATTTGATTTGTTTTAATAATCTTTTTAGTCCTATTTGCTATTCGTCATTGGTTTTTAGGGTTCATTGAATAGTAACATAGTTTATTTTTTTCTAAGTTGATCATTGTTTTGTGGTGTAGCATCTCTGAGTATTTTTTATTAGTATCTTCTAGTTCTTTTATTAAGTTGGTGTTTCCATTTTGAATATCAAGCTTTAAATTATCTACTTTTGACTGTAATTCCATTAATTCCTTATTCCACAGTTTTTGTTTATTTTTATACCATCCCACCGCTCTTCCATATAGGTATGCTTTCAATGCATCCCATATATATATTTCAGATACATCTTTTGAAAGATTGATATCGAAGAATGTTTGTGTCTCTTTAATATAAAATTCCTTAAAATCTTTGAGATTTGTTGTGTAAGATGGTATTCTTGTTACTGATATCCTTCTCTTGAAACATAAGTCTATCTCAAACGTTATGGTATTATGGTCCGAAAATGGACATGAAATTGTCTTGACTTTATTTAATTTAGAGGTTAAATCCTTTGTTATGTACACTCTATCTATTCTAGAGTATGTATTATGTCTATGGGAAAAATGTGTAAAGAATAGTGAATCTGGGATAGCATACTCATTTATGTCAACTATATTAAAAGTTTCAACAAACTCAGATAACAACTTTGTTAAAGGTGATCTCTTACGTGTAGTTTTAGTATTTGTGTCAGTTTCTTTTATAATGCAATTGAAATCTCCAGCTATGATTAAATTGCCTTTGGTATATTGTACAATGTCTTCTAAGTGTTGTTTGGCCACTCTAACACCTTGTCCTGGTATCCAATAAATATTCACTAATGTATATATCATTTCATTGATAGATATTGTCACCAGACAAAACATTCCTGAGTTGTCATGGAACGTGTTTATGATTTTAGGCATTAAAGTAGTGTTTTTCCACAAAATTGCTACTTCCCTTCGCTTCTGATTATAGGTGGAACTTACTAGTATTGTATAATTTTTATTGTTTATTTTATTTATGTCTTCCTGTGTAAGGTGTGTTTCCTGTAAAAATACTAGTTGCACTTCACATAGCTTTAAATATCTATAAAGACTTCCCCTTTTGCAGCTATTATTTAAACCATTTACATTAAGAGATATACATTTTGCAATTGGATTTATATTAGCTTTGCTTTTATCCATATTCATATACTTGTAACAATGTGTAGATGTGTGTACATGAAGAGAATGACTTGTTCTTTCTTCTTCCAACAGTATTACAATAGATTATAGACACCCAATAAAAGTAAATTACAAGATCATAACTGAGAACAATATAAGATAAACAACCACCAAACTCCTGCCTTGCGAAACACATCTCATCCTTGAATGATCTAATCATTCAAGCGATCTCTCTAAGTCTGCATTTCAGCATCCTCCCTGGCCCGCCATATGGTAGTTTTATAATGAAAAGTATCTTATATATGTTTTAAGTATACATGTATCTGTCTTTACAGATTACTTAAATACAGTCTTTATCTATTTTTAATATTTTATAAAACACTAAGGCAACACAACTATACATAGATTTAATACCTAACTATTTGGTTTTGTTTAAATTGTAAAGGAAAATCTTTTATTTTAATATATCTTTTGTGTAGCAATAACGGTTATGCATCTTAAAATTAATATGCTTGCTGTCTATCTCCCTTATAGTGTGAGTGGCATTCATAGGTATCAAATTTATTGTAATGGTCTACCTATATATATATATATATATATATATATATATATATATATATATATATATATATATATATACATATACATACATGGACATACACACACACACACACACATATATATATATATATATATATATATATATATATATATATATATATATACATACACACATATACATACATACACACATATATGCATACATACATAAAAAAAAAAAAAAGTTAAGCATTATATGCATCAGTTAACCATGCCACAAGTTGATTAAATCAAAAAGTATCCGTAACAATGAATATAACGTTACATTTGTATTGTCATTTATCAGTAATCTTATAGTTTTCTTTTAATTGAAAAAGTCATATTTTAGTGGTATGAATGCTACTAATTTGTTTTTGGTATTGGTATTATATAGTTTAAGACTATATTTCTTAGCAATTCCTATATATTTATTAGTGCCACTGGCATATTTCATTGCTAGTGTACCACATATGTCATATGTCAAATAGCAACTCATACTCCTTATGATATTACAGGATTTATCTGCAGCATTATAACTGTAAGGTTGGAAAATATGAGAAGCAAAGTAGGCTTTAAATATGCTATAACACAATTGTTTGGTACTTATTACTGTCAACTCTTCTACATACACAGGAAAAGATAACCTTATATGACCATCAACCATTTTCCTTCATTTTTCTCCTCATCCTTCTATTCTCCATTTTTAATAAATATTTGTTTCTATTGTGGCTTCTTAGAATTTAGTGAGGGTACTCCATATCATATTATAGATAATATACAATGTTCAAACAGAGAACATGCCCAATATAGAGACATATTCTCAACTCAAGTGGTCCACACCATATATTTATAACACTGCAGTCAGAAATATACTAATGAATATGCAATAACTAGCAGCTTTGCAGCATGTGTGTGTCTCTAACAAGTACATACCTATAGGATATTAAAAAGAATAGATAGCACGCTCTTGTTTCATAATTAACAAATGCACACAGCCTGGTATTTACTTTCATAGACAGAAATTAGACCTGTTACTTATATGCATATCAGGTACCAACAGCAATATGTTAATAAATGCCTATGCTATTCAAATTATATTTTAATGCTGATTGATATGAGATGAAGCTGACAATGACTTCAGCGTTTGTGATGTTATATAATATATATTCAGTATTATAAGTAAAAGTATGTTGCATGTCTATTTGCAATCTAAGGTTCAAGGCTGATCAATTTAGACATACAAGACAATCTCTTTAGCCTTGGTTATATAATGGGAGTTACTGTGTCTCTACACAACCATTCATTTTCAGTGAGGATGTTCAATATTAATATAACTTGCCTTTAATAAAAGCATACTTATAATGCAGCAGTTCTTTCCTATATATATATATATATATATATATAAAACAATATCATAAGCAAGACTGAGATTTTTTCTTGCTCATTACTGCTTAATGATTGTGCTACTTGAACAATTTAATATTTACAGAGTATCTTGATAATTAAACAGCAACTCCTTTTTACCCTTAAAATGCCTAATAACACATAGCTACATTCATGAACCTTAATTGACTTACTATCCTTAAGGTTGAGTACACTAGCTGCAGTGTGTTTACAAATATGTTATGTAGTTCCAGTCAAGGACTTAAATATATTAATTTTTTTATAAAATTAAGTTAAATTATAGTAATTTACGTGGGTGAGCTTATCAGAAAAGATTATAGTAAAGTCTGTATGTGTTAACTATTCATACAGTTTCTTCCAAGTGATATACTTCTTTTTAAGCTTTGTGTGCTGTTTATGTGTACAATTCAAAATGAATAACAAATATTACAATATAATAAACGTCATTTATGTGTTGATACCTTCTAAATTCATTAGGTAATTCAGTGTACTTTTAATATTTGTTAAAACTGTAAAAGCACTTTGCCATCTCATAAATAGTGTGCTGGTTACTTTAAGTAGCTTAGGAGCTGACACCACACCCATACTGTCTTGTTTTTAGTGCTGACATCACTCATGACTGTTTACTTTCATTTTGTGCTATTAGAAGGTTTAACACACTGTAATGGATTCTAACTGAATAACCTTCATTCAGGGGTGGTAAAATAAGAGTTCCCAGCTCGTGACTATGGCAGGAAGACAAAAACAAAGTAAGTGAAGTTTTTAGGGCTTTTTTTAAACTGAACACCAGCTCATTAAACTTCTATTAGTTTTCTTAACATTAAGGGCAGATATACAAGCCAAGCAGTTGTTTGTTAGTCAAAAGGGCACTTTTAGCATCAAAGAATAGATAATTACTTTTCAAGGCACTTTTTGACAGTTATTACTATCAGTTTTTATATATTATTATGTGTATTAAATACATCAGTTTAGATATTTCATGCAGCTTAGTGTAAATAATATAAAAAGGAATCATTCTCATTTAAACACACCACATTAATACGTCAGTGTAAATATATCATATTCTATACTAGCAGTAAAAGGCAGGTAATTTATAAATGAACTATCTAAACATCATTTAGAGTTAAAAAAATCATGACTGTAAGTATTTACACTGTAATAGAGAAAGATATGTTACCTTGCTTTCTTTTAGGGTTGTTTCCTTTAGTTATAAAATGTCCTGCTTATCTTGTATTTATATTGTTTCAAAGACTGACACATGTGTAAAGCATGAATGCTTTCAAAGAACTTTTTTGCCTTACAGAGCAAATAGAAGACAATAATGTTTGTGTTTTTCATATGTCTTTTATCGTTTCTTCTTCTTCTTGTCAGCAGTGCTCCATTCATTTTTTTCTAAGTGACGCTTAACCCCAAATTGAGAGAAATCCATTTCTTCCACATTATCCAAGGTTTTATTAGCCGAAAGATAATAAACTGTTGCTTGCAGAGTGTCAAAAGTTTTAGGACCTTCAGTAAAAAATATTTTTATTCTTGCAGGGAACAGCAAGTGGACTTTAAGTTGTCTTTTTTTCAATTCCTTTATCGGAGGGAGACATTCTTTTCTTGCAGTTATAACTCCAGCAGAATAATCATTATCAAATCTGATTATGTTGTCTTTGTATTTAACTGGAGAAGGTGACCATGCTGTTTTTAAAATAAGTTCCTTGTCCTGTGATGAAAAAAACTTTACTATTATTGATCCCAGGTGATTTTTTGATTTGATGGTTGATGAAGCAGCTCTTAAGGATCTGTGGGCTCTTTCAATTCCATAAGAAAGAGCTTCAGACAATTTTATAACTTCTGGTAACCAGGTAGTAAGGAAAGTCACCATGTTATCTCCCTCTGTTTTCTCTGGTAGCCCATAGATGCGAAGGTTATTTCATCTGGACCTGTTCTCTAGATCCTCTATTTTATTTTGTAATGAAGCATTTTGTTGTGATAAAAAATGTAGCTGAAGATCTTGTTCTGAGAGTCTGCCCTCAGTATCATTTAAGGATCTCTCTATGTCAGCTATTTGAGACTTCTGTTGCGTCATTATTTCTTGTAGTTGCTGTATTTGTTTTGTAGATCTCTCCTAAAAGTGTCCAGTTTGGTATTCATTTTGTCAAATTTCACTGACAAGTCTTGTATAGCATTTAATAAAGACTGTATCTCCTTTTTCATCGTCTGGTCCTGTGTGGTATGCTTAGAAAAGCTCATTTTCAGTAGATTCAGATACCCTCCTTCTTGTTTTTGACAGGAAAAATAATGTTTAAAGCCAAATTTTTTGCACTGTAGACTTCTAGTGATATTAGTAGAAGTAATTCAACAAAATAGGTTTGTCTACAATATCTAGTTTTTAAAAATTCCTGTCAGAAATATCTTTTGAGTGCAGAGCTGAGAAAAGATGCTGCCAACCAGTCTACATCCTAGCCACGCCCCCCAGAATTTCATTTTTGATGGTGTATAGACATAACAGTGAGTTGCAATGATTATCATTTTTTATTTGACCATTTTAGCTATGTAGAACTTTAGAATAGAGTAATACATTACTGTAATACTGATGGGCAGATGAAACGTACCCTCGACTGTGAATGGTGGTTGACATTTTTCTTTGACAACTGCCACAGTGTAAAACCAACATTTTAGGTGGTATAGAGACTAATGTTTTGTCTGTCATGATGATGTGCAGATAAAATGTTTATTTGATTCATGATTGATGTTTTGTACTTGGCTATGTCTGCATTGGCTAATTAATGCTTTTTTACCAAGTGAAGCAGAGTTACTAACAGGAATGTTGATGTTTTATGTAGCATTTAGGACAATACTGTCAGTGCTAGTGATACCTATTAAGCAGATCATTTATTTTGTACTGTTAGATTCTTAAAGCATGTTTTTTTCTGTCAAATTACATGCTTAATTTGAGAACCTCGATGTTCAGGCTTTTAGCACGGCACCAAGCATTTCATGTAAAGTACAAATTCATGAGTAGTTGTACTACTGCATTAAGTATAGTTTTCTTATAGGTACATTTCATACAGAAGTGCTCTGCAAATACATTTCCTTATGTCTTTCAGTTGAATTTGTTAATCTTAACTGTGGATGAAGAATGAAACTGAGGGTGTTTCTGAGCAGCACTCAATGCATATGGTCATCTGTACAAGGCAAATTACACTTTCCCTTCTCCAACACTGGTTAGATAGGCATTAAAGACCGGAGCATTGAAAGTGTCATCATGGAGGCACAGAAGTATCAAACCTTCAGCAGCTACAGTTTACCTATCATCTGAACACAATCATACAGGCCTTTGTAGTCAGTAAAAGGATCAGAGATGAGCAAGAGGAGTCAACACATAGGCAGAAAATTTTATGTTGTGGGTCTATGTGCCTTGTTCTTCTGGTTTGGGGAGACATTTCTTCGTCTACAATTTTTTTTACTGCAGTGTAGCCACATATACAACTCTGTTTTATAGCTGCATGGACACAGTTGTTAAGAAAAAATATGTTTTTGTTTCATAAGAAAAGGAATTAATGAAAAACATTGAGTAATCAGTCACTGTTTAGTTCAGCTGTTACTAATATTCAGCATCAGTGTGAATAAGGTATTTTTGAGACTTTTTTTATCTCTAGAGTTCTAAATTGTGTCTGGCCATTAACGACCTTCATTTACAAACCAGCTAGATACAGACTGACTGGATAAGAATGGGGACAGGGATACAGCTAGTACTCCAAAGAACAGGGTGTAAAACATTTTTCAAGAAAGCTGGGTGCCTTTGACTGACTTTCTGTGAGTAGGCACAGAATAAAGTATGCATTCTGTAAGACCTGTGTCACAGATTTTAAAATTCATCATGGTGGACTACTGGCCTTGCAGTGATATGCCAACAGTGAAAAGCTCAGACAGAACTGCAAACATGCAGCTGGAGGGACAATGGTAGACTTCTTTGGACCTCACAGTTTGATAAGCACAAATGTGATGGAGGTAGGGGTTGCTTTTCTGTTACTCCTTGCTGAACACAACCTATTATTTGTAGCAGAAAACCACATTTCTAAATAAATGAAAACAGTATGGCATGATCAAGACATTCTAAAAAAAATGATGTGTGCAGCAATAAAAAAAAAGCCTGCTTTGCAAGGGATGTTCTGGAACTTCATTACCAGAACAAAGCTGCTGCCTATTGTCAGAAACTACCCTTTTGTGTGTTTATGGACCAAAACACAGACATAGACAATGACAAACATTTGGTGATCCTTGTGGGTTATCTAGATGAAAGTGCTGACAAAAATGTAATTCATTTTCTTCATATGCCAGAATGTATGTAAGGGTGTGTGCAAGCATTATTTGATGCCTTAAAGTCCACGTTGACAAAATTTGACATTCTAGTCTCCAACATTGCAAGCTTTTTTTTTAGACAATTATTGCCTCAGTAATTGGAAAGCCCAGTCCTGTGCATTCTCATCTAAAGGAGATGAAGCCCAGATTTATTAATATGGGATGTCTGTGCCATCTGGCAGACCTAGTCAGTAAGACCGGTGTAAAAACTTTATGATCATCATTGGAGGAACTCATGTCACATATGCACCACCACTTCAGTTCCCCTGCACAAAGACAACAGAACCTGAAATAATTTGCTTTGTTCACAAATACTGGTCATCTAAAGATTATTAGGCATGTGCCTACTGCATAACTCAGTTTTAGGAAGGTCATTAGCAGAACACTGGATATGTGGCCAGCTCTAAACTCATATTTTCTGTCTGCAAAGCCTAAAGATGTTAAAGTAATTTGATAATCTGTTAGAGTCTTGAGCTGCATATGATTTTCATATTTTTGAAGTATGGACTGGACCCTTTACTTGAGTTTAATGTACAAATTCAATGCCAGGAAAGTCAGCTGCTGACACTGTATGTCACTCTTCATAACCTATGGCAGCAGAATGCTGGGAGATTCCTGAGACATTTAACTGCTATCTGACATATTAAAGA
>NC_056747.1:672668565-672696065 GCF_019279795.1 Protopterus annectens | reverse complement strand
AAGTATAACTGCTTGTACGGCATGTACTACACACAATGAATGTCTCACCAAGTATAACTGTTCGTACTGCATGTACTGCACACAATGAATGTCTCACCAAGTATAACTGCTCGTACTGCATGTACTGCACACACTGAATGTCTCACCATGTATAACTGCTTATACTGCATGTACTGCACACACTGAATGTCTCACCAAGTATAACTGCTCATACTGCATGTACTGCACACAATTAGGGTTGCCACCTTCGTTCACGGCTAAAACCGGAGCCAAGCCACACCCCTCGCGTCACCAGTAACCCCGCCCGCCCCACCCCCTCTCCCACCAACATACCGCCTATTTTGTGATGTCACGACAGCATCACTCAACGGGAACGCCCTCTTTTTTCGTTCCCGCCACCTGCTTTTGGCTGATTTGCTATGCTTTTCTGTAAAAAAAGCATAGTAAATCAGCCTATCAACGGGAACGCCCTCTTTTTTCGTTCCTGCCGCCTGCTTTTGGCTGATTTGCTATGCTTTTCTGCAAAAAAAGCATAGTAAATCAGCCGATTTACAAACTCCGATAGTCTGTTTCCTTTTTGAAACAGAATACCGGAGTTTGTACAGTGTTTTCCGGACTACCGGAGAATCAGTTTGATTTCCTGATAGTCCGGAAAAAAAACGGAGGGGTGGCAAGCCTACACACAATGAATGTCTCCCCAAGTATAACTGCTCATACTGCATGTACTGCACACAATGAATGTCTCACCAAGTATAACTGCTCACACTGCATGTGCAGCACACAATGACTGTCTCAAGTATAACTTCTTGTACTGCATGTGCTACACACAATTACTGTCTCGCCAAGTATAACTGCTCACACTGCAGGTACTGCACACAATGTCTAACCAAGTATAACTGCTTGTACTGCATGTACTGCACTCAGTGAATGTCTCACCAAGTATATATGCTTGTACTGTATGTACTGCACAGAGTGAATGTCTCACCAAGTATAACTGCTCCTACTGCATGTACTGCACACAGTAAATGTCTCCCCAAAGTATAACAGCTTGTACTGTATGTACTGCACACAATGAATGTCTCATCAAGTATAACTGCTTCTACTGAATGTACTGCACACAGTGAATATATCCTCAAGTAAAACTGCTTGTACTGCATGGAATTCACACAATGAATGTCTCCTCAAGTATAACTGCTCATACTGCATGTACTGCAAAGAGTGAATGTCTCACCAATTTTAACTGTTCATACTGCATGTACTGCACACAATGACTGTCTCACCAAGTATAACTTCTCGTACTGTATGTACAGCACACAGTGAATGTCTAACCAAGTTAAACTGCTCGCACTGCATGTACTGCACAAAACAAATGTCTAACCAAGTATAACCGCTCGTACTGCATGTACTACAAACAACGAATGTCTCCCCAAGTATAACTGCTCGTCCTCCATGTACTGCAGACAGTGAATGTCTCAACAAGTATAACTGCTCGTACTGCATGTATTGCACACAGCAAATGTCTCACAAAGTATAGCTCGTACTGCATGTACTGCACACAATGGATGCCTCACCAAGTATAACTGCTCATACTGCATGTATTGCACACAACAAATGTCTCACCAAGTATGACTGCTCGTATTGGATTTACTACACATGACGAATGTCTCACCAAGTATAACTGCTCGTACTGCATGTATTGCACAGAGTGAATGTCTCACCAATTATAACTGCTCGTACTGTATGTACTGCACACAGTGAATGTCTCATCAAGTGCAACTGTTTGTACTGCATGTACTGCACAAAGTGAATTTCTCACCAAAGTATAACTGCTCGTACTGAATGTACTGTACACATTGAATGTCTACCCAAGTATAACAGCTTGTACTGAATGTACTGGACACAATGAATGTCTCCCCAAGTATAACTGCTTGTACTGCATTGACATCACAAAATGAATGTCTCCCCAAGTATAACTGCTCATATTGCATGGTATACACAATGAATGTCTCCCCAGGTATAACTGCTTCTACTGCATGTATGGCGCACAATGAATGCCTCAAAAAGTATAGCTGCTCATACTGCATGTACTGCACAGAAGGAATGTCTCACCAAGTATAACTGCTCGTACTACATGTACTGCAAACAATGAATGTCTCAACAAGTATAACTGCTCATACTGCATGTACTGCACACAGTGAATGTCTCACCCAAGTATAACTGCTCACACTGCATGTATTGCACACAACAAATGTCTCACCAAGTATAACTGCTTCTACTGCATGTACTGCACACAGTGAATGTCTCACCAAGTGTAACTGCTCGTTCTGCATGTACTGCACACAGTGAATGTCTCAATAAGTATAACTGCTCGTACTGCACACAATGAATATCTCCTCAAGTATAAGTGCTTGTAATAAATGTACTGCACACAGTGAATGTCTCACCAAGTATAACTACTCGTACTGCACGTATTGCACAAAATGACTGTCTCACCAAGTATAAATGCTTGTACTGCATGTACTGCACACAAAGAATGCTCACCCAGTACAACTGCATGTAATCCACACAACAAATGTCTCACCAAGTATAACTACTCGTACTGCATGTACTGCGCACAATGAATATATCCCCAAGTATAACTGGTCATACTACATATACTTGCACACACTGGATGTCTCACCAAGTATAACTGATCGTACTGCATGTACTGCACAAAGTGAATGACCCCCCCCAAGTATAACTGCATATCCTGCATGAACTGCACACAGTGAATGCCTCATGAGGCATAAGTGCTCGTACTACATGTCCTGCAAACAATAAATGTCTCAACAAGTATAACTGCTCATACTGCATGTACTGCACACAGTGAAATTCTCACCCAAGTATAACTGCTCACACTGCATGTATTGCACACAACAAATGTCCCACCAAGTATAACTGCTTCTACTGCATGTACTGTACATAATGAATGTCTCACCAAGTGTAACTGTGCGTTCTGCATGTACTGCACACAGTGAATGTCTCACTAAGTATAACTGCTCGTACTGCACACAATAAATATCTCCTCAACTATAAGGGCTTGTAATAAATGTACTGCACACAGTGAATGCTCACCAAGTATAACTGCTCGTACTGCACGTATTGCACAAAATGAATATCTCACCAAGCATAAATGCTTGTACTGCATGTACTGCACACAAAGAATGCTCACCCAGTATAACTGCTCATGCTGCATGTAATCCACACTACGAATGTCTCACCAAGTATAACTACTCGTACTGCATGTACTGCGCACAATGAATATATCCCCAAGTATAACTGGTCATACTGCATGTACTTGCAAACACTGGATGTCTCACCAAGTATAACTGATCGTACTGCATGTACTGCACAAAGTGAATGACTCCCCAAGTATAATTTTACGTACTGCATGTACTGTACACAGTGAATGTCTCACGAAGCATAACTACTCGTACTGCATGTACTGCACACAGTGAATGTCTCACCAAGTATAACAGCTCATACTGTATGTACTGCACACAGTGAAGATCTCAACAAGTATAACTGCTCGCACTGCATGTATTGCACACAACAAATGTCTCACCAAGTATAACAGCTTGTCCTGCATGTACTGCACACAGTGAATTTCTCACCAAGTATAACTGCTCATACTGCCCACAATGAATGCCTCCCCAAGTATAACTGCTCGTACTGAATGTACTGCACACAATGAGTGTCTCACCAAGTATAAGTGCTCATACTACATGTACTGCACACAACGAATGACTCACCAAGTATAACTGCTCATACTGCATGTATTGCACACAATGAATGTCTCACCAAGTATAACTGCTTGTACTCCATGTAATATGCACAATGAATGCCTCCCCAAGCATGACTGCTCATACTGCATGTACTGCACACAGTGAATGTCTCACCAAGTGTAACTGTTCGTACTGCATGTTCTGCACACAGTGAATGTCTCACCAAGTATAACTGCTCGCACTGCATGTACTGAACAAAACAAATGTCTCACCAAGTATAACTGCTTGTACTGCATGTACTGCATACAATGAATGTCTAACCAAGTATAAGTGCTCGTACTGCATGTACTGCACAAAACAAATGTCTCACCAAGTCTGACTGCTCATACTGGACTTACTGCTCATGACAAATGTCTCACCAAGTATAACTGCTCGTACTGCATGTACTGCATACAGTGAATGTCTCACCAAGTATAACTGCTCATACTGCATGTACTGATCGCAGTGAATGTCTCACCAGGTATAACTGCTCGTACTGCATGTACTGCACACAGTGAATATCTCACCAATTATAACTGCTTGTATGGCATGTACTGCACACAGTGAATGTCTCACCAAGTGTAACTATTCGTACTGGATGTACTACACATAATGAATGTCTCCCCAGGAATAACTGCTCATACTGAATGTACTGCATACAATGAATGTCTCATCAAGTATAACTGCTTGTACTGCATGTACTACACACAATGAATGTCTCATCAAGTATAACTGCTTGTACTGCATGTACTGCAAAGAATGAATGTCTCACCCAGTATAACTGCTTATATTGCATGTAATGCACACAGCAAACGTATCACCAAGTAAACCTGCTCGTATTGCATGTACTGCGCACAGTGAATATATCCCTAAGTATAACTGGTCATATTGCATGTACTTGCAACCGGTGAATATCTCACAAAGCATAATTAATTGTACTGCATGTACTGCACACAGTGAATGTCTCACCAAGTATAACTGCTCATACTGCATGTATTGCACACAGTGAATGTCTCACCAAGTATAACTACACACACTGAATGTATTGCACACAATGAATATCTCACTAAGTATAACTGCTTGTACTGCATGCTCTCCACACAGTGAATGTCTCACCAAGTATAACTGCTCATACTGCATGTACTGCACACAAAGAATGTCTCACCAAGTATAACTGCTCATACTGCATGTATTGCACACAGTGAATGTCTCACCAAGTATAACTACACACACTGAATGTATTGCACACAATGAATATCTCACTAAGTATAACTGCTTATACTGCATGCTCTCCACACAGTGAATGTCTCACCAAGTATAACTGCTCATACTGCATGTACTGCACACAAAGAATGTCTCACCCAGTATAACTGCTCATACTGCTTGTAATGCACACAAGGAATATCTCACCAAGTATAACTGCTTGTACTGCATGTACTGTGCACAATGAATGTTTCCCCAAATATAACTGCTCGTACTGCATGTACTGCACACATTGACAATCTCACCAAGTATAACTTCTTGTACTGCATGCACTGCATACAATGAATGTCTAACCAAGTATAACTACTCGCACTGCATGTACTGAACAAAACAAATGTCTAACCAAGTATTACTGCTCGTACTGCATATACTGCAAACAATGAATGTGTCCCCAAGTATAACTGCTTGTCTTTCATGTACTGCAGACAATGAATGTCTCAACAAGTATAACTGCTCATAGTGCATGTACTGCACACAATGAATGTCTCACCATATAACTGGTCATAATGCATGTACTGCACACAACAAATGTCTCACCAAGTATAACTGCTCGTACTGCAAACAATGAATGCCTCCCCAAGTATAACTGCTTGTACTGCATGGACTGCACACAATGAATGTCTTCCCAAGTATAACTGCTCATACTGCATATATTGCACACAACAAATGCCTCACCAAGTATATCTGCTCGTACTGCATGTACTGCACACAAGGAATGTCTCACCAAGTATAACTGCTCGTACTGCATGTACTGCACAAAACAAATGTCTCACCAAGTATGACTGCTCATACTGGATTTACTGCACATGACAAATGTCTCACCAAGTATAACTGCTCGAACTGCATGTATTGCATGTACTGCACACAGTGAATGTCTCACCAAAGTATAACTGCTCGTACTGCATGTACTGCACACAGTGAATGTTTCACCAAGTGTAACTGTTTGTACTGCATGTACTGCACACAGTGAATGTCTCACAAAAGTAAAACTGCTCGTACTGAATGTACTGCACACACTGAATGTCTCACCAAGTGTAACTGCTTGTACTGAATGTACTGTATACAATTAATGTCTTCCTAAGTATAATGGCTTGTACTGAGTGTAGTGCACACAATGAATGCCTCCCAAAGTACAACTTCTTGTACTACATTGACTTCACACAATGAATGCCTCCCCAAGTATAACTGTTTGTACTGCATGGACTGCACACAACGAATGTCTTCCCAAGTAAAACTGCTCGTACTGCATGTATTGCACACAACAGATGCCTCACCAAGTATATCTGCTCATAGGTTCATACTAGGCTATCTGCCCTAGGGCATTTATAAGCCTAGCCAGAGTGTGTTTGGCTTTCGCCACCCATTTTAAATTAATTTTGCTATGCCTTTTTTTGAGGTTAGTATACTGTGCCTCTGTCTAACAGTGACACAGAAGTGATAGCCGGGGTAAACCTACGATCTCCCATCCACTCATCAAGATTCCTCTTGAAGAGAGTCAATGTGGGACTCTGCCTAACCTGGACTGGGATTTTATTCCAGAGTGAAGGGAGCCTCTGGGTTATGAATCTGTCCCTCCAGCATGTCCTATTTATTTCACTGCTGAGGTTCAATCTCGAGCACGTGGCTCGATGGGATTTGGATTTTCTGAGGTGCAGCATGTCCATTAATTCCGGTTTGGACATGGCTTTATACGTCAGGCACAGATCGCATCTGAGCAGGCGATATGCCACTGAGTAGAGCTGGAGCTTCTTTAACCGGGCAGCATATGGCATCTGTTTGAGCCCTTTGATCCTCTTGGTGAGGTACTTTTGGGGTCTTTCCAGTTGCTGCAGGTGTCTGGTAAGGTACATCCCAAAAGGGGCATTGTACTCAATTATGGACCTGATGAGGGATGAGTAAAGAGGCACGATGACCTCCCCGATCTAGATATGAATCCCTTCATGATTAGGTGGGCTATATAAAATGTTTTTCTAACCACTTTGGCCACGTGGTTGTCAAATGAGAGATTGCTATCAACTTGGGTCCCCAGGTCCCTAATGACTTCTTCTGTACTTAATGGATTACCACCTATGTGGTAATTTGTGGGCACTTTGTTTTGCCAAAGGGATGACTATACACTTTTTGGCATTTAGCTTGAGGCTATGGCTCTGGCACCAGTTGTCTGTTTCTATGAGGCCCTTTTGGAGGATGCTTGTGTCGGCTGGAGAGTCGATTATGGCGCCCAGTTTGCAGTCATCTGCGAACTTGGTCAGCCACAGTCCTTCCGTGTTGGCCTGTACTGCCGAGAAATATATACCGAACAAGAGAGGTCCCAGGACTGAGCCTTGTGGGACGCCACTTGTAACTGGTTTGGAGTCTGACATGGCTCCAGCAATTCTAATCATGTGGGTTCTGTCCTTGAGCCAGTTTGCAACCCATCTAGTGACATAGGGGTTTATATTTAAGCTGGTGAGCTTATCTATAATGCCCGAGTAGGGTATTGTATCGAAGGCTTTTGCGAGGTCCAGGTAGGCTGTGTGGACCACCTTCCCCTCGTCAATGGCCTTGGTGACTGTTTCAAAGAAATCAACCAGGTTTAAGAGGCAGGATCTGCCCTTAACAAAGCCAAACTGTGTAGGATCCAATGTCTGTAGGTCCCCAATATCTTTATTTATGAGGTCCATGATGATCCTTTCCATAGCTTTGCAGACCAAGCTAGTCAGGCTTATGGGGCGATAGTTTCCAGGATCCGTTGAGGCACCACCTTTGTGGAGAGGGACCACTGTTGCTGTACGCCACTCTTTGGGTACATATCCTGTAGTAAGGCTAAGATTGAACAGTAGTTTTATGTTTGGGTTTAGCTCTTCTTGGAGTTCATGTAGGACGCAGCCCGGGACACCATCTGGTCCCATTGATGCTGTGTTTTTTGCTTTGGAGAGGACAGCTCTTACCTGAGCATCTGAGATGTCAGGGGGGGCAGCACTCTGTTGGGATAGATATTTGCCCTTTTGCTGGGGAGAGGGGGGAGAAGTTTGCACTGAACCTGTCAGCTAGGATGTTGGCAATGTTTGTGGGCTCGGTATTTCTTGTCATTTTGGACTAATTCTGAGCATATCTGGGAATTCCCACCCAGGTTCCTAACATAACTAAAGAAAGCCTTGTGATTATCCTTAGTGTCCTGTGCAATTTTTCTCTCGAAGCTGGCCTTAGACGATTTTATGAGTGCCCGTAGTTTTTTGCTAATACTGATCAGAGATGCCTTCCCATTTTGGGATTTTGCTCTATCATGTAGTAGCTTCCTCCTTCTGTTGTATAGTTTGTTTATGGCTGGGGTCCACCAGACAGGACGTCTGCCTTTGGAGGATTGGGTCTTGGTTTCATTTGGGATTGCATGATCCATGCATTCCTGAAGGTGTTCATAGAATGCGTTTATAAAGGATTCTGCGGTCTGGGCGTATTTTCCACAGGCCGGGGCTTTGAAGGATTACGCCACGGTTTTGAGGTGTGTGAAATTTGCTTTAGAGAAGTTTTTCACTGTGGTTTTCTGGGCAGGGGGTGGGGTCGGGATGTGAATATCCAGTGAGATTAGTTTATGGTCTGATCTTACCAGTGAGGGATACACTTCTGGTCTGGAGCATAGTGTCCCCATGTTGGTGATGATCAGGTCCAGTATGTTTTCCCTCTTGTGGGAGTGGTAACAAGTTGTTCCATAGCATTTGAGTTTATAAATTCTAGGAACCTTTGGGCTAGGGTGTTGGAGCTAGAGTAATGCTCCCAGTCTATGTTTGGGTAGTTGAAGTCGCCCAATATAATGGTGTTTGGAGAGACCTTCATATTTTCCAGTATTCTCAGGAAGGCCAAGTGGGGTTCCTGTGTTTGGGAGGGTGGTCTGTAGCAGGCTATAAATTGGAAGGCAGTTTTACCCACAGTTAGTTGCACATGGATAGTCTCTGATGCTTCGTGCTGCCACCAACCTGGAGGTGTGGGTATCTTTGACGAATATTGATACTCCCCCTCCTTTTGTGGTTCGGTCCAAGTTTTGGGGCCGAAAATCATGGTATGAGGTATAACCTGGTAGTGCTGGGGTGCTCTCGGGAGCCTTGAACCAGGTTTCTGTTACTGCACAGATATCGATGTTCTCCATGCTAAGGAGAGTTTCGAGTGCGTGCATCTTGAGGTTTAGACTTCTGGCATTGAGTAGCATTACTCTTAGTTTCTTATCCCTTGTGATACCTATGGAGGTGGGTTTGTCTTTTGAGCCTTGCCTAAAAAAGGCACTATGGGGATAGCAAGAGCCTTTGCCAATATCCGAAATCCCAGGGGTGACAGGTGCAAGCCGTCCCTAGCGAAGCATCGTGGCTTGTCGAGCATGTCATCCCAGGCTGACAGGCATTGGATCCCCTTTGAATGACACCAACACTTAAGCCAATTGTTGAAATTGATCATCTTGTCTTCATATTGTGGCATCATTCTTGGTGAGGGTAAGATGCTACTCAAGGTCAGGGTCATACCGGCCTGGGCTACATGCTCAGAGAGCTCCTCTGTCTCTTTTCATGTAGTCCAGGGAGGTACGTCTCAGGTCATTCACACCAGCATGGACAATGACTGAGTCATATTTGTACTTGCCTTGGAGTGACCTGAGTGCTTGTGTTATGTGGCGGATCCTAGCGCCCGACAGGCAGCTCACCGTGACCTTCTCCTTGTTCAGCCTGGTGAGTGGGACGTCAATGTGCCTGACGATAGAGTCACCTATTACAAGTGTATCAGGTGTGTTGTTTAGCCTTAAGGGCTGTGACTGTTCGGCACACTGGCTTTGTGAGCTATGTGTTGCATGTGTTTTGTTTTGGGGTAGCGGTTGCTTGGGTGTCTGCTTTGGAGGTCTCTGCTGCTTAGGCAGATTTTTATTTAGAGCCTCGAGTATGTTTTGTGTGTTTATGTGTTTGGTTTGTTGTCGTGGTAGGTCTATGTGAGACTGGAATTGTAGTGAGTGTGGTTTCCTTCTCCTCCTGACTGGTTACGCCAGTACTGAGTTGAGAGAGCTTAGCCTCCAGTTTGGCTATATGGTTGCATCTCTCACATGTGTTGGAATTTGTTGGGAGGAGGAGGAGAGGGTTGTCTGTGTACATGAGGCAGTTGTAACATTGCCTCAAGATTCCCAGATTCACCAGCTGGACCGGAGAGGAGATTGACAACTGACCTTTGGACATGCTAGAATAGTATTGGGAATTCCTTTATAATTGAAAAAAGGGCCAATGGGGAACAAGGTACTCAAGGGGAGTTTGTGAGGGTGTAGTGCTTTTAATTTTTTAGAGCTGACTTATATAATTGCTTTAGTGAGCAAGTGCCAGGTAACTTAAATGCAATGTGTTACAGGTAACTTAAATGCAAAAACGACAAACAGTAACTTTCTTTCAAGTGAAACAAGGAAATAAGTACAGTAAGCAATGCAGATATCACCAGGGATCCACAGAAGTGCTAAAAGGCCGCGTTTTAGGTGGAATTAGCATTTCAGGATATAAACAAACAACAAGCATACAAATAAAGCTAGATTCAGCAGGCCTGGATCTAGTCTATGCTACAGCAAACAAGGTGTACCAATTTCAGTAAGAAACAGTTAGAATATGCAGGCACTATAAGCCTCTAACCAGAAATTTCCTGCTCAGAAGGGCAGAGTCCAGCCTCTCCTCCCACAAGAGTGCAGACCGCAATCCTTCTTAACGTAAAATAACTGGCCTGAAGCCCAAGTGCTTAAACCAGAACTAATACACTTTTAGAATAACAGACACTGAGCTCTCAATCAGCAGTTCCCAACTTAGAAGGATGTAAGCTACCTGTCCTGCCACCACAGTGCAGGCCACAAACCTTCCTAATGTAAAACAACTGGTCTGAAGCCCAAGTGCTTAATCCAAAAGACTTAGAAATGATAGCTACACTTTAATCAAGTTACTACCAGCAGTAGTAAATACAACTGAATACTTTAAAGAATGAATGGATTAGTGCTCAAGTTATACAAACAAAGCTAGATTCAGCAGGCCTGGATCTAGTCTATGCTACAGCAAACGAGGTGTACCAATTTCAGTAAGAAGCAGTTCAAATATGCAGGCACTATAAGCTTTAACCAGAAATTCCCAGCTCAGAAGGACAGAGTCCAGCCTCTCCTCCCACAAGAGTGCAGAACACGAACCCTCTTAATGTAAAATAACTGGCCTCAAGCCCAAGTGCTTAAACCAGAATTAATACACTTTTAGAATAACAGACACTGAGCCCTCAATCAGCAGTTCCCAACTTAGAAGGATGTAAGCTACCAGTTCTGCCACTACAGTGCAGACCACAAACCTTCCTAATGTAAAACTGGTCTGAAGCCCAGGTGCTTAAACTAAAAGGCTTACAATGAGTTACACCAAGCAGTAATAAATAAAATTGAGTACTTTTAAGATGACGCAAAAGCAAAATAAAGTAGGAAAAAACACAAATACAGTAAAAGCAGATTTTTTTTTTTTTTGGAAAGAGAGAAAGGAGTAGCAGAAACTAAGCTGATTGGCCTTCTCAAATGCTCTCCCTGTACTGGGTAGAATGAGGTAATGACACTAGACTGCTCGTACTGCATGTACTACACACAAGGAATGTCTCACCAAGTATAACTGCTCGTACTGCATGTACTGCACACAACGAATGTCTCACCAAGTATAACTGCTCATACTGCATGTACTGCACACAGTAAATGTTTCACCCATTATAACTACTTGTACTGCATGGACTGCACACAGTAAATGTCTCACCAAGTGTAACTGTTCATACTGGAAGTACTGCACACAGTGAATGTCTCACCAGGTATAACTGCTCGTACTGCACACAATGAATGTCTCCCCAGGTATAACTGCTCATACTGAATGTACTGAACACAATGAATGTCTCACCAAGTATAACTGCTAGTACTGCAAACAGCGCATGTCTCACCAAGTAAAACTGTTTGTACTGCATGTATTGCACACAATGAATGTCTCGCCAATCATAAATGCTTGTACTGCAAAGAATGAATGTCTCACCCAGTATAACTGCCTATACTGCTTGTAATGCATGCAACGAATGTCTCACCAAGTATACCTGCTCATGCTGCATATACTGCGCACAGTGAATATATCCCCAAGTATAACTGGTCATATTGCATGTACTTGCACACAGTGAATGTCTCACCAAGTGTAACTGTTCGTACTGCATGTACTGCACACAGTGAATGTCTCACCAAGTATAGCTGGTTGTACTGCATGTACTGCACACATTGAATGTCTCACCAAGTGTAACTGTTCGTACTGCATGTACTGCGGACAGTGAATGTCTCACCAAATATAACTGTTTGTACTGCACCCAATGAATGTCTCCCCAAGTATAACTGCTAGTACTGAATTTACTGCACACATTGAATGTCTCATTAAGTATAACTGCTCATACTGCAAGTACTGCACACAGTGAATGTCTTACCAAGTATAACTACTCGTACTCCATGTACTGCAAATAACAAATGCCTCACCAAGTATAACTGCTCGTACTGCATGCTTTCACACAATTAATTTCTCACCAAGTATAAATGCTTATACTACATGTTTTGCACACAACAAATGTCTCACCCAGTATAACTGCTCATACTGCATGTAATGCACACAATGAATGTCTCACAAATATAACTGCTTGTACAGCTTGTACTGCTCACAATGAATATCTCACCAAGTATAACCACTTTTACTGCATGTACTGTGCACAATGAATGTCTCCCCAAGTATAACTGCTTGTACTGCATGTACTGCTCACAATGAATGTCTCACCAAGTATAATTGTTTGTACTGCATGTAGTGCACTCAGTGAATGTCTCACCAGGAATAACTGCTCATACTGCATGTACTGCACAGATTTAATGTCTCACCAAGTGTTACTGTTCGTACTGCATGTACTGCACACAATGAATGTCTAACCAAGTGAAACTGCTCGCACTGCATGTACTGCACAAAACTAATATCTAACCAAGTATAACCGCTCGTACTGCATGTACTGCACACAGCAAATGTCTCACCAAGTATAACTGCTCGTACTGCATGTATTGCACACAATGAATGTTTCACCCACTATAACTGCTTGTACTGCATGTAATACACGCAACGGATGTCTCACCAAGTATAACTGCTTGTACTGCATGTACTGCTCACAATGAATGTCTCACCAAGTATAACTGCTCATACTGCATGTACTGCACACAGTGAATGTCTCACCAAATATAACTGATCATACTGCATGTACTGCACACAGTGAATGACTCCCCAAGTATAACTGCATGTACTGCACACAGTGAATGTCTCACAAAGCATAATTGCTTGTACTGCATGTACTGCTCACAGTGAATGTCTTACCAAGTATAACTGCGTGTACTGCATGTACTGCTCACAGTGAATGTCTCACCTATCACAACTGCTTGTACTGCATGTACTGCACACAGTGAATGTCTCACCAAGTATAAATGCTTGTACTGCATGTACTGCCCACAACGAATGTTTCACCCACTATAACTGCTTGTACTGCATGTAATACACAGTGAATGTCTCACCAAGTATAACTGCTTGCACTGCATGTATTACACACAACGAATGTCTCACCAAGTATAACTGCTCGTACTGCATGTACTGCACATAGTGAATGTCTCCCCAGACTAGAATGGGGAATAAAATAAACCATGGGCCGATAAAAGTATAACAGCTGGAATTTGTCTCAGGATGAGAGTGGACAGATCATGTTATAAGGGTCTTCTAGGAGAAAAAGTATTTAAAACATGTGAAGTAACAGGAGGAGCCATAACACAACGATAACAGTGAGAAATACAGATATCTCAGAAACAGAGCAAGATATGGTTTTATAGTTTGCAGAAATGGCTGATATACAGACTAGACACCCATGTCTCTCATGGGAATTTTGTGTGTGTGTATGTGTGTGCATGTGTGTGTGTGGGGGGGTATTTTGTAAAGCCTTGAGCAGGTTGATAAAGTATCTTGCTTTTAGTAGGGGTTGAGCGGTTCAAGACTTGGCAAGCTTCTACAAATGTATCTGGATCCTTGCTAAGCATCTTTACCAACAACTTAATTGTGATTTAACTAAAAGCAAGTGCATTGCATTGAGTTAGCTTGTAAATGGGTTTAAAAACATGTCCTACACTGGGCATCGGGATAAAGATAAATCTGAATACTGTGGAAATGTGTTGTTTGATTCCATGTTTTTCAGGACTTTAAATCCATCCATCCATCCTCAGCCCCTTTTCCCATTTTTGCACATGGGGTTGGGGTGTCTCTTCAACAGTGATAATCATCTAGAGCCAAGGTTTACATCGCCGGATGGCTAGCCCTGCTGTGGTAGTTCTCTGTGAACCATAGCTTTTGCTGTAGTAGGCAACTGAGTAAATGTCAGGAAAATCCTATTAGCACAGCTGAACTTTATTTGGGGTTAATAAGAGTCTCTTTAATTGATGGCAGCTGTGTACCCAAGAAGTTTGAATGCTGCAGTTAAATCAAAAGGTGCTTCAACAAAGTATTAGTTTAAGGGTATGCACACTTATGCAACCAGCTTATTGTACGTTTATCCATGCTGTAAGTCAGTGTACACCTCAAATTAGCTGAAGGCCTATTATCTTGTGGTTGTCTGGTCTCTTCATGCCTCCTATTAGAATATAGGGGATACCCCTTCTGAGTTCTGAGTTGCATGGCTTTTTCTCTACTCATTCTGGTATCTTCTTCCTTATACCCTCTTCTGTTAAGGATCTTCATAAGAGTTTCTTTTTTCTTTAAGAAGATGTAGTTCCTAGAACATAATTTGGAGATACATGTGACCTGATTTCCCACTAAATTCCAAAAGATGTGCCTTGGGTGCATGCTGGTCTGATATAGCAAATGGTTTCGCCATGTAGGTTTCTTGAAAATTGTGGTTTCTATCCCTTTATCCAGGGTCAGGCAAAGTTTCACATCAAGGAACTCTATCTCCGTTTTGGAGAATTTTAAGTCAAATCTCAAAAAACTGGTTGTGTGAGCGAGATATGTGACAAATTCCTATAGACTAGTGGCATCTCCTTTCCATAGGAGAAAGACATCCACAAATCTCATGTAGAAAATGATCTAGTCTTTCCGCAAGTTGTGCATGTCTAGATCCCATTCTTTCTCCACTATATTCAGCCCATTGTTTCAAGAAGGGGCTGACTGACTGAGCCACTATCAGGGTTCTTGGAAGCTGAATTAAAGAAGGTCCTATCAAAGGCCACCACAGTTCTGAAGGACATAGCACACTTCTTAGAGCTCTTGTGCCCCCACACCCCTGTAACTATATATACTAACTCCAGGATTGCGCTATAGTGGGGAAAAGGGCATAATGCTTTTGATTTCATGTGTCGATGTTATGAGTTTTGACCAAATGGGTTTTAGGTGTTTTGGACTTTAGGTGTTTTGGTTTCAGTGAAATGAATGTCGATCAAATGAACTGTCGATCATATGAAGTAGACCCATATATGTATATATATATATATATATAAAAATTTAAATATACATATATATTAATATATATATATATATGTATATATATATATATATATATCTATCTCATATAATTATATATTATAATTATAATTATATATATAATTATAATTACAATTATATATTATAATTACAATTATAATATATATAATATATATATTAAATGTAGCTATTTTATATATATATATATATATATATATATATATTACACATATAATTATATATAATATATTATAATTATAATAATTTTAATATTATTGTTATTGATAATTATTATTAGTCACACTGCTTATGCAAAGTCTTTTTACGGTTATCCCGAATAACTATGGAATTGAAGCTGTCAGGAGTTCTGCTGGCAATGAAGTTTTGGATGTTAATCTCCTTTATACACTGTTAGAACTAGTATTGGAAACAAACATTTTCCTATATGGCGACACTCACTATTAGCAAAAATGGGGGGGGGGGGGTTACCATGGGCACCCTATGTGTCAACAGTTCTTCGAATATAGTCTTGGCACAATGGGAGAAAGAATGGGATCTAGACATGCACAACTTGCGGAAAGACTAGATCATTTTCTACATGAGATTTGTGGATGTCTTTCTCCTATGGAAAGGAGATGCCACTAGTCTATGGGAATTTGTCACGTATCTCTCTCACACAACCAGTTTTTTGAGATTTGACTTAAAATTTTCCAAAAGGGAAATAGAGTTCCTTGATGTGAAACTTTGCCTGACCCCGAGTAAAGGGATAGAAGCCATGATTTTCAGGAAACCTAGATGGTAAAACCATTTGCTACATCAGACCAGCATGCACCCAAGGCACATCTTTCAGAATTTAGTGGGAAATCAGGTCACGCATATCTACAAATTATGTTCTAGGGATGACATCATCTTAAAAGAAAAAGAAACTCTTGTGAACACCCTTAACAGAAGAGGATATAAGGAAGAAGATACCAGAATCAGTAAAGAAGAAGCCATGCAACTCAGAACTCAGAAGGGGTATCCCATATATTCTAATAGGAGGTGTGAAGAGACCAGACAACCACAGGATAATAGGCCTTCAGCTAATTTGAGGTGCACACTGACTTACAGCATGGATAATGGATTAATTTGTAATACTATTAGGAAGTTTTGGCCAGTCCTAACTTCGGCTGAGAAATTACGAAACATAGTGGGGGCTAAACCTAGCTTTGCATTTTGGAAGAAGAAGAATCTGAAATGCTTATTGTGTCAACATGATGGCCTTATTATTAGTACCTGGGTCAGTTAATGATCCAGGAATTCAACATACAGTTAATGAACAAATGAAAAAACAAGAAGGTGCACCATATGCTGCAAAATAAAAATCTTCTCCTTGATGTAATAAAACCACATTTATTGTATAAAACAATAAAACAGCTGCAAAGTAAGCACTTTCGCGTTGTAACAAACGCTTCATCAGACATAAAAGCACTAAACATAAATCCCCTTAAATACATATTATGATGTCACTACCCAATTAAAAACAACAAATCAGAGCGCTAGTGCTCAACATGTACACCTAACTAATTGAGAGCAAACAAGCAAGTAAAACTTGATAACAATTCTAAAAACTTAGATAAACTAGTCATATAGTTTAACAATATGAAATTAATGTTGAAGTGGTCTACTGGATAAAAATGGCTTCAACGTCACTCTGTCATTTAGGCCAAACTTATGTGCTTGTAGTTTAAGTATCCATTTGGCCTCCCTTTCTTCTGTAGTGTTCCTAACATTGCCTAGACGGCTAGTAGTGGATACTAATTCTAAAACCTGAAACTTAAAGCTATGGGAACACCCTTTATCTATGACATGTCTGGCTAGGGCATTGGTGGTATTGCCCTTATTGATAGCATATAGGTGTTCCCTTATACGTTCCCTTAAAGATCTTGTTGTCATACCTACATAAAAAATATTACAGGTTTGACAGATGGCAACATAAACCAGGTTAGTGGATTTACAATCCGCATATTGGCTAAACTTGTAAAAACGTCTTGTTGCAGGATGAACAAAACTATCAGAGCAAGTGACACACCACATTTCTTGGAGAAGTTAGCTACTTACAGCAAATCTTCTCCTTTCAACATCCTTAGTGTTTTAGTCACACTGGATGTGAAGTCGTTGTTTACATCAATACCCAATGATGTTGGCATGGAACATGTTCGAGCATTTTTAACCAAGAAAAAAACATCTATTAACATCATCAACAAGTGTATGTCACTCCTTGAAATTGTTCTTGAGAACAATGTTCTTTGTTATGAAGATAAATATTATTTACAAATGAAAGGGGTGGCGATGGGCACCCCGTGTGCCAATGCCTATGCCAATTTGGTATTGGCACAATGGGAAGATCAATATGTTTTGAATACTAGCCTTGACCACAACAAACACCTCAGATACTACAATAGGTTTGTAGATGATGTCTTTTTGCTTTGGGATGGCACCATTGAGCAATTGCTAAGTTTTGTGAACTACTTAAATGAGACAACTGATTTTTTATGTTTTGAATGCAGCTATTCTGTTGATGCCATTGAGTTCTTGGATGTTAAGATCAGTAAGGGAGCTACTAGCTTTGAAACGGAGCTTTTTAGGAAACCATGTTGGAGGAATAATCTCCTACATCGGGCCAGCATGCACCCCAGGCATGTACACCAGAATTTAGTGAGAAACCAAACATTAAGGGTATCCAAGCTGACATCTCAAGAAAGTGTTTTTGATCATCATAAATCAGTATTAGCTAGGAATTTTATATCTAGGGGCTACAACCAGACACATGTGCATGCAGAAATTGCAAGAGGTGACCTTTGTAGGGAGAACATAGGGGCACCATTGATAAATAGAATACACCCTCATGAATCTACTAGAAAAATCAGTAACTTAACAACCAAGAATAAGATAGTTATCCCCTTCACCAATAGGAACCATCATGTGATGGATGTCCTTAACAGAAATTGGAGGTTATTAATGGTTGATGAACGAATAAAGAGCTTGGTTGATGAGAGACCCAGAGTAGCATATAGAAATATGCTGTCTCTCAACAGGTTACTTTGTTATGATAGGGCCCGTCAGAGAACTAGAAATCTATACAGAACAGGCACGTTCAGTTGCAAAACATGCAATCAGTGCAAACATATATCTTGCTCTGATAGTTTTGTTCATCCTGCAACAAGACGTTTTTACAAGTTTAGCCAATATGCGGATTGTAAATCCACTAACCTGGTTTATGTTGCCATCTGTCAAACCTGTAATATTTTTTACGTAGGTATGACAACAAGATCTTTAAGGGAACGTATAAGGAAACACCTATATGCTATCAATAAGGGCAATACCACCAATGCCCTAGCCAGACATGTCATAGATAAAGGGTGTTCCCATAGCTTTAAGTTTCAGGTTTTAGAATTAGTATCCACTACTAGCAGTCTAGGCAATGTTAGGAACACTACAGAAGAAAGGGAGGCCAAATGGATACTTAAACTACAAGCACATAAGTTTGGCCTAAATGACAGAGTGACGTTGAAGCCATTTTTATCCAGTAGACCACTTCAACATTAATTTCATATTGTTAAACTATATGACTAGTTTATCTAAGTTTTTAGAATTGTTATCAAGTTTTACTTGCTTGTTTGCTCTCAATTAGTTAGGTGTACATGTTGAGCACTAGCGCTCTGATTTGTTGTTTTTAATTGGGTAGTGACATCATAATATGTATTTAAGGGGATTTATGTTTAGTGCTTTTATGTCTGATGAAGCGTTTGTTACAACGCGAAAGCGATTACTTTGCAGCTGTTTTATTGTTTTATACAATAAATGTGGTTTTATTACATCAAGGAGAAGATTTTTATTTTGCAGCATATGGTGCACCTTCTTGTTTTTTCATTTGTGTATTTATTTCTTCATTGGAGGTGCTTTATCTAGCAGGGACTATTTGTTTTTCGCATACAGTTAATGAACTCATATCACAGATGTCTCGGGGTCAGTTCATTATCCAGGAGTTCAACATACAGTTAAAGAACTCATATCACATATATGTCAGGGTCAGTTAATAATCCAGGAGTTCAACATACAGTTACAGAACTCATATCACAGATGTCTCAGGGTCAGTTAATGATCCAGGAATTCGACATACAGTTAAAGAACTCATATCACATATATGCCAGGGTCAGTTAATGATCCAGGAGTTCAACACACAGTTAAATAAGTCATATCACAGATGTCTCAGGGTCAGTTAATTATCCAGGAGTTCAACATACAGTTAAAGAACTCATATCACACATATGTCAGGGTCAGTTAATAATCCAGGAGTTCAACATACAGTTACAGAACTCATATCACAGATGTCTCAATGTCATGTAATGATCCAGGAATTCAACATACAGTTAAAGAACTCATATCACATATATGCCAGGGTCAGTTAATGATCCGGGAGTTCAACACAGTTAAAGAACTCATAGCACAGATGTCTCAGGGTCAGTTAATGATCCAGGAGTTCAACATACACTTAAAAAACTCATACCACACAGATCTCTCATGGTCAATTAATGATCCAGGAGTTCAACACACAGTAAAAAACTCATATCACAGATGTCTCAGGGTCAGTTAATGATCCAGGAGTTCAATATACAGTTAAAGAACTCATATCACAGATGTCTCAGGGTCAGTTAATGATCCAGGAGTTCAACATACAGTTAAAAAACTCATATCACAGATGTCTCAGGGTCAGTTAATGATCCAGAAGTTCAACATACAGTTAAAGAACTCATATCACAGATGTCTCAGGGTCAGGTAATGATCCAGGAGTTCAACACACAGTAAAAGAACTCATATCACAGATGTGTCAGGGTCAGTTAATGATCCAGGAGTTAAACATACAGTTGAAGAACTCATATAACGGATGTGTCAGGGTCAGTTAATGATCCAGGAGTTCAACATACAGTTAAATAACTCACATCACAGATGTGTCAAAGTCAGTTAATGGTCCAAGAGTTCAACATACAGTTAAAGAACTCATATCACAGATGACGCAGGATCAGTTAATGATCCAGGAGTTCAACAAACAGTTAAAGAACTCATATGACAGATGTCTCAGGGTCAGTTAATGATCCAAGAGTTCATCATACAGTTAAAAATTCATATCACAGATGTCTCTGGGTCAGTTAATGATCCAGGAGTTCAACACACAGTTAAAGAACTCAGATCACAGATGTCTCAGGGTCAGTTAATGATCCAGGAGTTCAACACACAGTTAAAGAACTAATAGCACAGATGTCTCAGAGTCAGTTAATGATTCAGCAGTTCAACAGACAGTTAAATAACTCATATCACAGATGTCTCAGGGACAGTTAAGGATCCAGGATTTCAACATACAGCTAAAAATTCATATCAAAGATGTCTCAGGGTCAGTTAATGATCCAGGAGTTCAACATACAGTTAAAGTACTCATATCATAGATGTCTCAGGGTCAGGTAATTACCAGGAGCTCATCACACAGTTAAAGAACTCATATCACAGATGTGTCAGGGTCAGTTAATGATCCAGGAGTTCAACACACAGTTAAAGAACTCATATCACAGATGTCTCAGGGTCAGTTAATGATCCAGGAGTTCAACATACAGTTAAAAAATTCATATCACAGATGTCTCTGGGTCAGTTAATGATCCAGGAGTTCAACACACAGTTAAAGAACTCAGATCACAGATGTCTCAGGGTCAGTTAATGATCCAGGAGTTCAACATACAGTTAAAGAATTCATATCACAGATGTCTCTGGGTCAGTTAATGATCCAGGAGTTCAACACTTAGTTAAAGAACTCATATCACAGATGACTCAGGGTCAGGTAATGACCCAGGAGTTCATCACACAGTTAAAGAACTCATATCACAGATGTGTCAGGGTCAGTTAATGATCCAGGAGTTCAACACACAGTTAAAGAACTCATATCACAGATGTCTCAGGGTCAGTTAATGATCCAGGAGTTCAACATACAGTTAAAAAATTCATATCACAGATGTCTCTGGGTCAGTTAATGATCCAGGAGTTCAACACACAGTTAAAGAACTCATATAACAGATGTCTCAGGGTCAGTTAATGATCCAGGAGTTCAAAATACAGTTAAAGAATTCATATCACAGATATCTCTGGGTCAGTTAATGATCCAGGAGTTCAACACTTAGTTAAAGAACTCATATCACAGATGACTCAGGGTCAGGTAATGACCCAGGAGTTCATCACACAGTTAAAGAACTCATATCACAGATGTGTCAGGGTCAGTTAATGATCCAGGAGTTCAACACACAGTTAAAGAACTCAGATCACAGATGTCTCAGGGTCAGTTAATGATCCAGGAGTTCAACACTCAGTTAAAGAACTCGTATCACAGATGACTCAGGGTCAGGTAATGACCCAGGAGTTCATCACACAGTTAAAGAACTCATATCACAGATGCCTCTGGGTCAGTTAATGATCCAGGAGTTCAACACACAGTTAAAGAACTCAGATCACAGATGATTAAGGGTCAATTAATGATCCAGGTGTTCAACACACAGTTAAAGAACTCATATCACAGATGTGCCAGGGTCGGTTAATGATCCAGGAGTTCAACATACAGTTAAACAACTCATACCATGGATGTGTCAGGGTCAGTTAATGATCCAGGAGTTCAACATACAGTTAAATAACTCACATCACAGATGTGTCAAAGTCAGTTAATGGTCCAAGAGTTCAACATACAGTTAAAGAACTCATATCACAGATGACGCAGGATAAGTTAATGATCCAGGAGTTCAAAAAACAGTTAAAGAACTCATATGACAGATGTCTCAGGGTCAGTTAATGATCCAAGAGTTCATCATACAGTTAAAAATTCATATCACAGATGTCTCTGGGTCAGTTAATGAACCAGGAGTTCAACACACAGTTAAAGAACTCAGATCACAGATGTCTCAGGGTCAGTTAATAATCCAGGAGTTCAACACACAGTTAAAGAACTCATATCACAGATGTCTCAGGGTCAGTTAATGATCCAGGAGTTCAACATACAGTTAAGGAACTCATATCACATATGTCTCAGGGTCAGTTAATGATCCAGGAGTTCAACATACAGTTAAAAAATTCATATCACAGATGTCTCTGGGTCAGTTAATGATCCAGGAGTTCAACACTCAGTTAAAGAACTCATATCACAGATGACTCAGGGTCAGATAATTATCCAGGAGCTCATCACACAGTTAAATAACTCATATCACAGATGTGTCAGGGTCAGTTAATGATCCAGGAGTTCAACACACAGTTAAATAACTCATATCACAGATGTCTCAGGGTCAGTTAATGATCCAGGAGTTCAACATACAGTTAAAAATTCATATCAAAGATGTCTCATGGTCAGTTAATGATCCAGGAGTTCAACATACAGTTAAAGAACTTATATAACAGATGTCTCAGGGTCAGTTAATGATCCAGGAGTTCAAAATACAGTTAAAGAATTCATATCACAGATATCTCTGGGTCAGTTAATGATCAAGGAATTCAACACACAGTTAAAAAACTCATATCACAGATGACTCAGGGTCAGGTAATGACCCAGGAGTTCAACACACTGTTAAAGAACTCATATCACAGATGTGTCAGGGTCAGTTAATGATCTAGGAGTTCAACACACATTAAAAAACTCATATCACAGATGTCTCAGGGTCAGTTAATGATCCAGGAGTTCAACATACAGTTAAAAATTCATATCACAGATGCCTTTGGGTCAGTTAATGATCCAGGAGTTCAACACACAGTTAAAGAACTCAGATCATAGATGTCTCAGGGTCAGTTAATGATCCAGGAGTTCAACACACAGTTAAAGAACTCATATCACAGATGTGCCAGGGTCAGTTAATGATCCAGGAGTTCAACATACAGTTAAAAAACTCATACCACGGATGTGTCAGGGTCAGTTAATGATCCAGGAGTTCAACATACAGTTAAATAACTCATATGACAGATGTGTCAGGGTCAGTTAATGAGCCAGGAGTTCAACACACAGTTAAAGAACTCATATCACAGATGTCTCAGCATCAGTTAATGATCCAGGAGTTCAACACACAGTTAAAGAACTCATATCACAGATGTGACAGGGTCAGTTAATGATCCAGGAGTTCAACATACAGTTAGAAAACTCATACCACTGATGTGTCAGGGTCAGTTAATGATTCAGGGGTTCAACATACAGTTAAATAACTCATATCACAGATGTCTCAGGGTCAGTTAATGATCCAGGAGTTCAGCTTGGAACCAATTTAGGACTCGCCACTGTCTGAACCTACAGCAACTCCACTGGCTTGAACTAAAAAACATTTTGATACTTTCCCAACTCACCTTTGTCCATAGGATATTCTACCAACCTAATAACACACCCATACTTTCTAACCTATTTACCCCTTACACTAACCTAAATTCATTACACTCTTCAAACAAACTTCTAGTAACCTTAACTAAGTCTAATAACATTGCTGGTGACTCCCTATTCTCCAATACCATCGGTAAATATTGGAATCTTCTACCTACTGCTCTAACTTCCATTCCCTCCCCTGTTCTCAACACACTGGCTATGCCCATGCTTCAATCCTGACTACATTTTGTGACTTCCACAATTTTTTCTCTCTCTCTTTAACACCTTCTTTCTATTCGCTCTCTACTACCTACACTTTGAGAAGTTTCCCTAGCAATCTACTTCTTTTACAAGTAGCATCTATTATAATCCATTAAAGAATTTTGAATGTAAAAGAAATTTCCTGAATGTGCTTTACACTTGCCACAAATGTTTTACTGTTACAGAACCTTTCTATTTTGTATTTCTATAACTACAACTTAATTGTGTTTCTCTACAGGGTATGTAAGTAGAATTCTGTAATGTAGTCTAGAATCATGTTTAACCTGCTACTGTGTTTTGTCTGTATGTGGATCTTTTCTCCCCGGGCCTCTGCTGAAAATGGAAATATATCCAGTCAGACCAGCCCGGTAAACACATGTAAAATAAATAAATAAAATAAATAAATAAACACACAGTTAAAAATTTCATATCACAGATGTCTCTGTGTCAGTTAATGATCCAGGAGTTCAACATATAGTTAAAGAACTCATATCATAGATGCCTCAGGGTCAGTTAATGATCTAGGAGTTCAACACACAGTTAAAGAGCTCATATCACAGATGTCTCAGTGTGAGTTAATGATCCAGGAGTTCAACATACAGTTAAAGAACTCATATCACATATATGTCAAGGTCAGTTAATGATCCAGGAGTTCAACATACAGTAAAATAACTCATATCACAGATGTCTCAGGGTCAGTTAATGATCCAGGAGTTCAACACACAATTAAAGAACTCATATCACAGATGTGTCAGGGTCAGTTAGTGATCCAGCAGTTCAACATACAGTTGGAGAACTAATATCACAGATGTCTCAGGGTCAGTTAATGATCCAGGAGTTCAATATACAGTTAAATAAATCATATCACAGTTGTGTCAGGGTCAGTTAATGATCCAGGGGTTAAACATACAGTTAAAGAACTCATATCACAGATGTCTCAGGGTTAGTTACTGATCCAGGAGTTCAACATACAGTTAAATAACTCATATCACAGATGTGTCAGGGTCAGTTAATGATCCAGGGGTTCAACATACAGTTAAAGAACTCTTATCACAGATGTCTCAGGGTCCGTTAATTTTATTTTTATTTTACATTTGTTGACCGGGCTAGTCTAGCTGGATACATGGAGTTCAACTGAGTTAAAGAACTCATATCCCAGATGTGTCAGTCAGTTGATGATCCAGGGGTTAAACACAGAGTTAAAGAACTCATATTACAAATGTCTCTGGGTCAGTTATTGATCCAGGAGTTCAACACAGTTCAAGAAATCATATCACAGATGTGTCAGGGTCAGTTAATGAAATAAAAGTTCAACACACAGTTAAAGAACTCATATCACAGATGTCTCAAGTTCAGTTAATGAACCAGAGTTCAACATACAGTTAAAGAACTCATATCACAGATATGTCAGGGTCTGTTAATGATCCAGGAGTTCAACATACTGTTAAAGAACTCATATCACAGATGTGTCAGGGTCAGTTAATGATCCAGGAGTTCAACACAGTTAAAGAACTCATATCACAGATGTCTCAGGGTCAGTTAATGATCCAGGAGTTCAACATATAGTTAAAGAAGTCATATCGCAGATGCCTCAGGGTCAGTTAATGATCAAGGAGTTCAACACACAGGTAAAGAACTCATATCACAGATGTGTCAGGGTCAGTTAGTGATCCAGGAGTTCAACATACAGTTGGAGAACTAATATCACAGATGTCTCAGGGTCAGTTAATGATCCAGGAGTTCAATATACAGTTAAAGAAATCATATCACAGATGTGTCAGGGTCAGTTAATGATCCAGGGGTTCAACATACAGTTAAAGAACTCATATCGCAGATGTCTCAGGGTCCGTTAATGATCCAGGAGTTCAACTGAGTTAAAGAACTCATATCCTAGATGTGTCACAGTCAGTTGATGATCCAGGGGTTAAACACAGAGTTAAAGAACTCATATCACAGATGTCTCATGGTTAGTTAATGATCCAGTAGTTGAACATACAGTTAAAGAACTCATATCACAGATGTCTCAGGGTCAGTTAATGATCCAGGAGTTCAACATACAGTTAAAGAACTCATATCCCAGATGTGTCAGAGTCAGTTAATGATCCAGGGGTTAAACACACAGTTAAATAACTCATATTACAGATGTTTCCGGGTCAGTTATTGATCCAAGAGTTCAACATACAGTTAAAGAACTCATATCACAGATATGTCAGGGTCTGTTAATGCTCCAGGAGTTCAACATACTGTTAAAGAACTCATATCACAGATGATTCAGGGTCAGTTAATGATCCAGGAGTTCAACATTCAGTTGAACTCATATCCCAGATGTGTCAGTCAGTTGATGATCCAGGGGTTAAACACAGAGTTAAAGAACTCATATTACAAATGTCTCTGGGTCAGTTATTGATCCAGGAGTTCAACACAGTTCAAGAAATCATATCACAGATGTGTCAGGGTCAGTTAATGAAATAAAAGTTCAACACACAGTTAAAGAACTCATATCACAGATGTCTCAAGTTCAGTTAATGAACCAGAGTTCAACATACAGTTAAAGAACTCATATCACAGATATGTCAGGGTCTGTTAATGATCCAGGAGTTCAACATACTGTTAAAGAACTCATATCACAGATGTGTCAGGGTCAGTTAATGATCCAGGAGTTCAACACACAGTTAAAAAACACAAACCAGATGTCTCAGGGTCAGTTAATAATCCAGGAGTTCAACATACAGTTAAAGAAGTCATATCACAGATGTCTCAGGGTCAGTTAATGATCAAGGCATTCGACACACAGGTAAACAACTCATACCACAGATGTTCCGGGTCTATTAATGATCCAAGAGTTCGACATACAGTTAAATAACTCTTATCACAGATGTCTCAGGGTAAGTTAATGATTCAGGAGTTAAACATACAGTTAAAGAACTCACATCACAGATGTGTCAGAGTCAGTTAATGATCCAGGATTTCAACATACAGTTGAAGAACTCATATCACAGATGTCTCAGGGTCCGTTAATGATCCAGGAGTTCAACTGAGTTAAAGAACTCATATCACAGATGTCTCATGGTTAGTTAATGATCCAGTAGTTCAATATACAGTTAAAGAAATCATATCACAGATGTCTCATGGTTAGTTAATGATCCAGTAGTTGAACATACAGTTAAAGAACTCATATCACAGATGTCTCAGGGTCAGTTAATGATCCAGGAGTTCAACATACAGTTAAAGAACTCATATCCCAGATGT
>NC_056747.1:672639814-672668065 GCF_019279795.1 Protopterus annectens | reverse complement strand
ACATCTCTGTTGAAACTTTCTTCCCCACCCCCTCATTGTGGTTTTTATTGCTTGTGTGTTGTTAACAAAGGTGCCCTTAATTTGAACTGTTAATAGCAGCAGTCTGCATTTAAAGTGGAACAGCCTTACAAGACTGTCTGCAGATATATAGAGCCGAGTATATTTTTCTGCATTATTCTGTATTATACAGCTAAATTGTTGCTTAGATATATGTTGTCTTAGTGTTCTGCAAATATACAGAGATCAGTATATATTTTTTGGGCTTTATAATTTGCACTCTGATTCCTTACATCTCTGTTGAACCTTTCTTCCCCACCCCCCTCACTGTGTTTTTTATTGCTTGTGTGTTAACTCAAGGTTCCCTTAATTTGAACTGTTAATAGCAGCAGTCTGCATTTAAAGAGGAACAGCCTTACAAGATTTTCTGCAGATATATAGAGCTGAGTATATTTTTCTGCATTATTCTGTATTATAGAGCTAAATTGTTGCTTAGATATCTGCTGTCTTAGTGTTCTGCAAATATACAGAGATCAGTATATATTTGTTTGGGTTTTAGAATTTGCACTCTGATTCCTCACATCTCTGTTGAAACTTTCTTCCCCACCCCCTCATTGTGGTTTCCGTTGCTTGTGTGTTCTTAACTCAAGGTTCCCTTAATTTAAACTGTTAATGGCAGCAGTCTGCATTTAAAGTGTAACAGCCTTACAAGACTTTCTGCAGATATGTAGAGCTGAGTATATTTTTCTGCATTAGTCTGTATTAGAGAGCTAAATTGTTGCTTAGATATCTGTTGTCTTAGTGTTCTGCAACTATGCAGAGATCAGTATATATTTTTTGGCTTTTATAACTTGCACTCTGATTCCTCACATCTCTGTTGAAACTTTCTTCCCCACCCCCCTCATTGTGGTTTTTATTGCTTGTGTGTTGTTAACTCAAGGTTCCCTTAATTTGAACTGTTAATAGCAGCAGTCTGCATTTAAAGTGGAACAGCCTTACAAGACTTTCTGCAGATATATAGAGCTGAGTATATTTTTCTGCATTATTCTGTATTATAGAGCTAAATTGTTGCTTAGATATCTGTTGTCTTAGTGTTCTGCAAATATACAGAGATCAGTATATATTTTTTGGGTTTTATAATTTGCACTCTGATTCCTCACATCTCTGTTGAAACTTTATTCCCCACCCCCCTCATTGTGGTTTCTATTGCTTGTGTGCTGTTAACTCAAGGTTCCCTTAATTTGAACTGTTAATAGCAGCAGTCTGCATTTAAAGTGGAACAGCCTTATTTTCTGCAGATATATAGAGCTGAGTATATTTTTCTGCATTATTCTGTATCATAGAACTAAATTGTTGCTTAGATATCTGTTGTCTTAGTGTTCTGCAAATATACAGAGATCACTATATATTTTTTGGGTTTTATAATTTGCACTCTGATTCTTCACATCTCTTTTGAAACTTTTCCCCACCCCCCCCCCTGTTCTGGTAGTAGTTTAAATTTGTTGGCTTTTGCAGTGCCCGCCCCACTGTAGATTTGATCTAGGACACTCCTCCAGTCCCATCTCTTTACCGCATTCTACCTAATAAACCCTTTCTGCATTTGCTTTTAGTCCTTTTTAATTTAATTACATTTTTTCAAACTGTGTGTGGACTAATATTGCTACATACTCAAGCGTGCCAGCTTGCACTCCATGTTAATTGTTTTTACTTCTGTTTTTGCTACTTTTCTGAAAAAAACATTGTAAGCCTGTTTCCTACCTTTCCTGTAGTTAGTGTTCCAGATACAGATTTGCTGTATTCTGGACTATTTGTAAGCTTCTGAGCCCCCTAGCCTTTCTGTGTTGGAGGGAAGCCTTCTAGCTTATCAGTGGGAGTGGTAAGCACTAGGTAACCTGTCTACCACATAAGGAGTGGTTCTGGCCCAGAATTTGTAGTTTTTGGCCATTTGGGCGGTCTTCCACATCTCTCAACTTTCTGATTTGAAGGCCTGCATTTGCACTTGTTTCTGTCCTGTAACTCCTGGGCCCATCTCATTTGCTCACTCAAAAAAAAAATCTGCTTGTACTGTATTTGTGTTTCTTCCTACTTTATTTTGCTTTTGCGTCATCTTAAAAGCACTCAATTGTATTTATTACTGCTTGGTGTAACTCATTGTAAGCCTTTTAGTTTAAGCACTTGGGCTTCAGACCAGTTGTTTTACATTAGGAAGGTTTGTGGTCTGCACTGTGGTGGCAGGACAGGTAGCTTACATCCTTCTAAGTTGGGAACTGCTGATTGAGGGCTCAGTGTCTGTTATTCTAAAAGTGTATTAATTCTATTTTAAGCACTTGGGATTCAGGCCAGTTATTTTACATTAAAAGGATTCATGGTCTGCACTCTTGTGGGAGAAGAGGCTGGACTCTGCCCTTCTAGCTGGGAATTTCTGGTTAAAGGCTTATAGTGCCTGCATATCTAAACTACTTCTTACTGAAATTGGTACACCTTGTTTGCTGTAGCATAGATTAGATCCAGGCCTGCTGAATCTAGCTTTCTTTGTATAACCTGAGCACTAATCCAGGCATTCTTTAAAGTATTCAATTGTATTTATTACTGCTTGGTAGTAACTTGATTAAAGTGTAGCTATCATTTTAAGTCTTTTGGATTAAGCACTTGGGCTTCAGACCAGTTGTTTTACATTAGGAAGGTTTGTGGCTTGCACTGTGGTGGCAGGACAGGTAGCTTACATACTTCTAAGTTGGGAACTGCTGATTGAGGGCTCAGTGTCTGTTATTCTAAAAGTGTATTAATTCTGGTTTAAGCACTTGGGCTTCGCGCCAGTTGTTTTACATTAAGAAGGTTTGTGGTCTGCACTGTAGTGGCAGAACAGGTAGCTTACATCCTTCTATGTTGGGAACTGCTGATTGAGGGCTCAGTGTCTGTTATTCTAAAAGTGTATTAATTCTGGTTTAAGCACTTGGGCTTCAGGCCAGTTATTTTACATTAAAAGGGTTCGTGGTCTGCACTCTTGTGGGAGGAGAGGCTAGACTCTGCCCTTCTGAGCTGGGAATTTCTGGTTAAAGGCTTATAGTGCCTGCATATTTGAACTGCTTCTTACTGAAATTGGTACACCTTGTTTGCTGTAGCATAGACTAGATCCAGGCCTGCTGAATCTAGCTTTATTTGTATGCTGCTTGTTTGTTTGCTTGTTATTTCCCTGAAATGCTAATTCCACCTAAAACGCAGCTTTTCAGCGCTTCTGTGGATCCCTAGTGATATCTGCATTGCTTACTGCACTTATTTCCTTGTTTCACTTGAAAGAAAGTTATTGTTTGTCATTTTTGCATTTAAGTTACCTGAAACACATTGCGTTTAAGTTACCTGGCACTTGCTCACTAAAGCAATTATATAAGTCAGCACTAAAATATTAAAAGCACTACACCCTCACAAACTCCCCTTGAGTACCTCATTCCCCATTGGCCCTTTTTTCAATTATAAAGGAATTCCCAATACTATTCTAGCATGTCCAAAGGTCAGTTGTCAATCTCCTCTCTGGTCCAGCTGGTGAATCTCTGAATCTTGAGGCAATGTTACAACTGCTTCATGTACACAAACAACCCTCTCCTCCTCCCAACAAATTCCAACACATGTGAGAGATGCAACCATATAGCCATACTGGAGGCTAAGCTCTCTCAACTCAGTACTGGTGAAACCAGTCAGGAGGAGAAGGAAACCACACTCACTACAATTCCAATCTCACATAGACCTACCACGACAGCAAACCAAACACATAAACACACAAAAACATACTCTGAGGCTCTAAATAAAAATCTGCCTAAGCAGCAGAGACCTCCAAAGCAGACACCCAAGCAACCACTACCCCAAAACAAAACTCGTGCAACACATAGCTCACAAAGCCAGTGTGCCGAACAGTCACAGCCATTAAGGCTAAACAACACACCTGATACACTTGTAATAGGTGACTCTATCGTCAGGCACACTGACGTCCTGCTCACCAGGCTGAACAAGGAGAAGGTCACAGTGAGCTGCCTGTCGGGTGCTAGGACCCGCCACATAACACAAGCACTCAGGTCACTCCAAGGCAAGCACATATATGACTCAGTCATTGTCTATTCTGGTGTGAATGACCTGAGACGTACCTCCCTGGACTACATGAAAAGAGACATAGAGGAGCTCTCTGAGCATGTAGCCCAGGCCAGTATGACCCTGACCTTGAGTAGCATCTTACCCTCACCAAGAATGATGCCACAATATGAAGACATGATGATCAATTTCAACAATTGGCTTAAGTATTGGTGTCATGCAAAGGGGATCCAATGCCTGTCAGCCTGGGATAACATGCTCGACAAGCCACGATGCTTCGCTAGGGATGGCTTGCACCTGTCACCCCTGGGCTTTCGGATATTGACAAAGGCTCTTGCTACCCCCATAGTGCCTTTTTTAGGCAAGGCTCAAAAGACAAACCCACCTCCATAGGTATCACAAGGGATAAGAAACTAAGAGTAATGCTACTCAATGCCAGAAGTCTAAACCTTAAGATGCACTTTTCGAAACTCTCCTTAGCATGGAGAACATCGATATCTGTGCAGTAACAGAAACCTGGTTCAAGGCTCCCGAGAGCACCCCAGCACTACCAGGTTATACCTCATACCATGCTTTTCAGCCCCAAAACTTGGACCGTACTACAAAAGGAGGGAGAGTATCAATATTTGTCAAAGATACCCACACCACCAGGTTGGTGGCACAGCACAAAGCATCAGAGACTATCCATGTGCAACTAACAGTGGGTAAAACTGCCTTCCAGTTTATAGCCTGCTACAGACCACCCTCCCAAACCCAGGAACCCCACTCGTCCTTCCTGAGAACACTGGAAAATATGAAGGTCTCTCCAAACACCATTATATTGGGTGACTTCAACTACCCAAACATAGACTGGTAGCATTACTCTAGCTCCAACATCCTAGCCCAAAGGTTCCAAGAATTTATAAACTCAAATGCTATGGAACAACTTGTTACCACTACCACAAGAGGGGAAAACATACTGGACCTGATCATCACCAACATGGGGACTCTGTGCTCCAGACCAGAAGTGTATCCCTCACTGATAAGATCAGACCATAAACTAATCTCACTGGATATTCACATCCCGACTCCACCCCCTGCCCTGAAAACCACAGTGAAAAACTTCTCTAAAGCAAATTTCACACTCCTCAAAACTGAGGTGGAATCCTTCAAAGCCCCGGGCCTGTGAAAAATATGGCCCAGACCGCAGAATCCTTTATAAACGCATTCTATGAACACCTTCAGGAATGCATGGATCATGCAATCCCAAATAAAACCAAAACCCAATCCTCCAAAAGCAAACGTCCTGTCTGGTGGACCCCAGCCATAAACAAACTATACAATAGAAGGAGGAAGCTACTACATGATAGAGCAAAATCCCAAAAAGGGAAGGCATCTCTGATCAGTATTAGCAAAAAACTACGGGCACTCATAAAATCATCTAAGGCCAGCTTCGAGAGAAAGATTGCACAGGACACTAAGGATAATCACAAGGCTTTCTTTAGTTATGTTAGGAACTTGGGTGGGAATTCCCAGATATGCTCAGAATTAGTCCAAAATGACAAAAAATACACCGAACCCACAGACATTGCCAACATCCTAGCTGAGAGGTTCAGTGCAAACTTCTCCCCCCCCCCCAACAAAAGGGCAAATATTTATCCCAGCAGAGTGCTGCCCCCCTGACATCTCAGATGCTCAGGTAAGAGCTGCCCTCTCCAAAGCAAAAAACACAGCATCAATGGGACCAGACGGTGCCCCGGGCAGCATCCTACATGAACTCCAAGAAGAGCTAAACCCAAACATAAAACTACTGTTCAATCTCAGCCTTACTACAGGATATGTAACCAAAGAGTGGCGTACAGCAACAATGGTCCCTCTCCACAAAGGTGGTGCCTCAACGGATCCCGGAAACTATCGCCCCATAAGCCTGACTAGCTTGGTCTGCAAAGCTATGGAAAGGATCATCATGGACCTCATAAATAAAGATATTGGGGACCTACAGACACTGGATCCTACCCAGTTCGGCTTTGTTAAGGGCAGATCCTGCCTCTTAAACCTGGTTGATTTCTTTGAAACAGTCACCAACGCCATTGACGAGGGGAAGGTGGTCCACACAGCCTACCTGGACCTCGCAAAAGCCTTCGATACAATACCCCACTTGGGCATTATAGATAAGCTCACCAGCTTAAATATAAACCCCTATGTCACTAGATGGGTTGCAAACTGGCTCAAGGACAGAACCCACATGGTTAGAATTGCTGGAGCCATGTCAGACTCCAAACCAGTTACAAGTGGCATCCCCCAAGGCTCAGTCCTGGGACCTCTGTTCGGTATATATTTCTCGGAGGTACAGGCCAACACGGAAGGACTGTGGCTGACTAAGTTCGCAGATGACTGCAAACTGGGCCATAATCGACTCTCCAGCCAACACAAGCATCCTCCAAAAGGGCCTCATAGAAACAGACAACTGGTGCCAGAGCCATGGCCTCAAGCTAAATGCCAAAAAGTGTATAGTCATCCCCTTTGGCAAAACAAAGTGCCCACAAATTACCACATAGGTGGTAATCCATTAAGTACAGAAGAAGTAATTGGGGACCTGGGGACCCAAGTTGATAGCAATCTCTCATTTGACAACCACGTGGCCAAAGTGGTTAGAAAAGCATTTTATATAGCCCACCTAATCATGAAGGGATTCACATCTAGATCAGGGGAGGTCATTGTGCCTCTTTACTCATCCCTCATCAGGCCCATAATTGAGTACAATGCCCCTTTTGGGATGTACCTTACCAGACACCTGCAGCAGCTGGAAAGACCCCAAAAGTACCTCACCAAGAGGATCATAGGGCTCAAACAGATGCCATATGCTGCCCGGTTAAAGAAACTCCAGCTCTACTCAGTGGCATACCGCCTGCTCAGAGGCGATCTGTGCCTGACATATAAAGCCATGTCCAACCTGGAATTAATGGACATGCTGCACCTCAGAAAATCCAAATCCCATCAAGCTATGCGCTCGAGAGACTTGAACCCCAGCACTGAAATAAATAGGACATGCTGGAGGGACAGATTCATAACCCAGAGGCTCCCTTCACTCTGGAATAAAATCCCAGTCCAGGTTAGGCAGAGTCCCTCATTGACTCTCTTAAAGAGGAATCTTGATGAGTGGATGGGAGATTGTAGGTTTATCCCGGGTATCACTTCTGTGTCACTGTTAGACAGAGGCACAGTATACTAACCTCGAAAAAGGGCATAGCAAAATTAATTTAAAATGGGTGGCGAAAGCCAAACACACTCTTGCTAGGCTTATAAGTGCCCTAGGGCAGATAGCCTAGTATGAACCTATGAACCTATATAGCTATATATATATATATATATATATATATATATATATATATATATATATATGTATAAATATGTATATATTCCCTTTTCCCCACTGTAGTGCAACCTCGGCGTGAGAATATTTAAGTAGGGGGGGTGTGAGGAGTGCAGGGGGCTTGCCCCCTTGCAAAAACATATAAGTAATTTTTTATTCTTTTTTGTTTAAACACACTTTAATGAAAGCACTTTTTCGGTGAAAGTGCTTTCGTGAAAGTGTGTTCGATGATTGTGGATTCGGACTATTGAACTTTCGTTCAATAGTCCTAGATTCCTATAGATATATACACACACACACACATATTTATATATACATCTATGTATATTTATGTGTGTGTGTCTATATGTATATGTATATATATATATATATATATATATATATCTATATGTTAATAGGTTCCTAAGTAGGTACTAGGCTGTCTGCCCAAAGGCATTTATAAGCCTAGCCAGAATGTGTTGGCTTTCACCGCCCCCTTAGATTAGTTTCCTGTGCCTCTGTCCAGGAGAGGCATTGAAGTGATCCCTGGGGTAAACTTTCTGTTTCCCATCCACTTATCAAGGTTTCTCTTGAAGAGTGTTAGCTAGGAGCTCTGCCTAATGTAGATTGGAATCTTGTTCCAAAGCATGGGAAGTGTCTGGGACAGGAATCTTTCCCTCCAGGATGTCCTATTTACTGTTGTGGTGAGGTTTAAATCCTTACAGCATGTGGTTCGAGGGGATATGGTTTTCTTTAGGTGGAGCATGTCCATTAATTCTGGGTTGGACATGGCCTTGTATGTCAGGCAGAGATCACCTCTGAGTAGGCGGTATGCAACCCAGTACAGCTGGAGTTTTTTTAGTCAAGTTGCATACGGCATCTGTTTGAGGCCAGTGATCCTCTTGGTGAGGTACTTCTGTGTTCTTTCCAGCTGTTGCAGGTGTCTTGTAAGGTACATCCCAAATGGGGCGCTGTACTCTTTGATGGGTCTGATGAATGATGAGTAGAAGGGCACAGTGACCTCTCTTGATCTGGATGCAAACCCATTTCTGATTAAGTGGGTCACATAGAAAGATTTTCTAACCACTTTGGCAATGTGATTGTCAAAGAAGAGATTACTATCTACTTAGATTCCCCAGATCCCTTATTATGTCTTCCGTATTTAGGGGACTACCACCTATGTGGTTGTTTGTGGGTACTTTGTTTTTTCCAGAAGGGATGACTATGCACTTTTTGACATTTAGCTTGAGGCCATGGTTTTGACACCGGGTATCTGTCTGTGAGACCCTTTTGGAGGATGTCTATGTCAGCCGGAGAGTCAGTTACAGCCCCCAGTTTGCAGTCATCTGCAAACATGGTCAGCCATAGTCATCCTGTGCTTGCCTGTACCTCTGAGAAGTATATGCCGAACAGGAGTGGTCCTAGGACTGAGCACTGTGGAACGCCACTTGTAACCGGTTTAGAATCAGACCTAGCTCCCACAACTCTTATCATGTAGGTTCTGTCTGTGAGCCAGTTGGCAACCCATTTCATGACCTAGGGGTTTAAGTTCAGGCTGGTGAGCTTGTCTTTAATACCAGAATGGGGAATGGTCTTGAAGGCCTTTGTGAGGTCCAGGTAGGCTGTGTGGACCACCTTTCCCTCTTCTATAGCCTTGGTAACTGTCTCAAAGAAGTCCACCAGGTTTAGGAGGCATGATCTGCCCTTAAAGCCGAACTGGGTAGGGTCCAGTATTTGGCGGTTCCCAATGCCTCTGTTAATGAGATCCATGATGATGCGCTCCATAGCCTTGCAGACCATGGTAGTCAGGCTTATAGGACGATAGCTCCGGGAGTCTGTTGTGGCTCCACCTTTGTGGACTGGAATAACCGTTGCTGTGCTCCACTCTATGGGCACGTAGCCTGTGGAGAGACTGAGTTTGAACAGTGTGTTTAGGTGAGGGGTTAGTTCATCTTTGAGCTTGTGTAAGATGCAGCCTGGGACACCGTCTGGTCCCATTGATGCTGTGTTTTTGGCTTTGGAGAGGGCTGTTTTAACCTGTCTGTGATTTTAGGAGCACTACATTCTTCTGGTATGGTTATGGGCCCTTTTGGGGGTGAGAGGGGGGTGAAGTTTGCACTGAACCTGTCTGTCAGGATGTTGGTGATATCGGTCAGTTCAGTGTATTTTGTGCCATTCTGCACTAACTCTGAGCAGATCTGAGAATTGCCACTTATATTCTTGACAGAGCTAAAGAATGCCATGTGGTTATCTTTGGAGTCCTTGGCAGTTTTTCTTTCGAAGCTAGCCTTGGATGATTTTATGAGGGAATGTAGTTTCTTGCTGATACTGATCAGGGATGTCTTCCCTTCTTGGGATTTTACTCTTTTCTGTACTAGTTTCCTCCTTCTATTGTATAGCTTGTTTATGGCAGGAGGCCACCAGACTGGTTTCCTTTTCTTGGAGGAGTGAGTCTTGATTTTTCTTGGGATAGCACGATCCATGCATTCTTGTAGGTACCCGTAGAGTGCATTAGTAAAGGATTTTGCAGCTTGGGCAGCATTATCCTTTAGCATGGGGGCTTTGAAACTTTCCACCTCTGTCTTAAGTAATGTGAAGTTTGCTTTTGAAAAGTTTTTCATGGTGGTTTCCTTCACCGCGAGTGGGGGCAGAATGTGGATATCCAGAGCGATTAGTTTATGGTCAGATCTAACCAGCGAGGGGTTGACCTCCGGTGTGGAACACTGGTTGCCCATGTTGGTGATATCCAGCTGTGTTGTCACCTCTGGTGGGGTTGTTGACCAGTTGATCCCGGGCATTTGAGTTTATAAATTCTAGGAAATTTTGGGCAAGGGAGTTGGTACTTGAGTAGTTCTCCCAGTTAATGCTTGGGTATTTGAAATCACCCAATATCAGGGTGTTTGGTAGGACCTTTATGTTTCCCAGTGTTTCAACAAACATGTAATGGGGGGTCCTGGGACATGGTGATTGATCTGCAGCAAGCTATTTGCAGTTTTGCCCATTGTTAGTTGCACATGGATGATCTCTGAAGCATCGTGCTTTGCCACTAACTTGGAGGTGTGGATATCCTTGATGAATATGGATACGCCCCCGCCTTTTGTACTTCGGTCCAGGTTTTGTGACCAAAATGTATGGTATGAGTTGTAGCCTGGTAGTGCTGGGCTGCTCTCTGGAGCCTTAAACCAGGTTTCTGTTACTGCACATATATCGATTTTATCCATACTGAGAAGTGCCTTGAGTGCATGCATTTTGAGGTTTAGACTTCTGGCACTGAGTAGCATTACCCTCAGTTTTTTGTTACTTGTGCTATTTACGGCAGTGGGTTTGTCTTTTGAGCCTTGCCTAAAAACGGCACTATTAGGGTGGCAAGAACCTTGGCCAGTATTCGAAAGCCTAAGGGTGGCAGGTGCAAGACATCTCTAGCGAAACAGCGTGGCTTGTCGAGCATGTCATCCCAGGCTGACAGGCACTGGATCCCCTTTGAATGACACCAGAAGCTTAGCCAGTTGTTGACATTGATAATTTTTTCTTTATACCATGGTATCATTCTTGGTGAGGGCAGGATGCTGGTCAGGGTCATACCGGCCTGGGCTATGTGATCAGAGAGCTCTTCATGACCCTTTTCATGTAGTCCAGGGAGGTACGGCTCAGGTCATTCACACCAACATGGACAATGACAGAATCATATTTGTACTTGTTCTGGAGTGACCTGAGTGCTGTGTTATGTGGCGGATTCTGGCACACAACAGGCAGCTAACAGTAACTTTCTCCTTGTTCAGCCTAGTGAGTGGGACGTCAGGTTGCCTGACTATATAGTCACCTGTTACTAGTGTGCTGGGTATGTTATTTTGCATTAAGGATTGTGATTGCGTGGCACACTGGTTTAGTGAAGTATGTGTTTCATGGTTTGTGTTGGGGGGGTGGAGGTTGCTTGAATGTCTGCTTTGAAGGTCTCTGTTGCTTTTGCAGATTTTTATTTTGAGCCTCCGAGTATGTTTTCATGTATTTATGTGTGTTTTTTGCTGATGCTAGTTTAATGGGTCTATGTGAGACCGGTGGTGTGATGCAAGTATTTCCCTTCTCCTCTTGACTGTCTGATCCAGCCTCCAGTATGGCTGTATAATTGCATCTGTGGTTGTCTGTTTACATGAGGCAGTTGCAACATTGCCTCAAAATGCCCAGATTCACCAGTTGGGACTGGAGAGTACACCTGAATCTGCCCTTTGGACATGCCTGGATAGGTACAGTGACTGTTTTACCGATTGGTTGGTAAGGTCGACTAGAGAGCCTTGTCCTTCTGTACAGTACAGGGGGTCTAGTGCTAAGGTTTATTAGTGCTTGCTATGAGTTTTGAGCACGTGCCGGGCTGAGAAGTGAATGGTTTGAGTGCTTAAGTTGAACGTTTGTCTAGTTCCAAGGGAAAAATTGAAGAGCAGACTTTGTGGAGCCGGGAATACTTATACCCTAGCTAACAGGTGCTGCCCGGTGCATAAAACCGCGCAAATGTGGTTTTTATAGCAGGTAAATGAAAGAGATAGAAATTAGCCCAAAATGGCCAATATACTACTAATTTCTGGGCTGAAACCACTCCTCCAGGCACAGATAGGCTGCTCAAAGCTTGCAAATGTGTGTGTGTGTGTATATATATATATATATATATATATATATATATATATATATATATATATGGATTCACTTCATAACACTGAAAGCTCAAAACACTGAAAATGAGAAAACTTCATAATATAGAAGACCAAAACACTGAAAACACATATCGTACATTTACTGAGTTTAAACAACATAAATCATAGCACTTTCCACCAAGTGTAAGCAGGGGGGAAGCCCCCCTGCACCACCCATGTGGGGGGCTGCGCCCTCTACAATCCCTGCTACTTAAATATATGAACTCCAAGATTGCACTTAGTGTAGTGAAGTGCAATCTTTGAGTTGATATATATAAGTAGCAGGGGATGTGGGGGGTGCAGTGGGGCTTGCCCCTCTGCTTACACTTGGTGGTAAATGCCATGATTTATGTTGTTTAAACTCAGTATATGTATGATATGTGTTTTCAGTGTTTTGAATTTCAGTGTTTTGAGTTTTCAAGATTTTGAAGTTTCAGTGTTTTGATATCTCAGTGCTATGAAGTGAATATATATATACATATATATATATATACATATATATATATATATATATATATATATATATATATATATAGATAGATATATATAGATATATATATATATATATATATATATATATATATATATATATATATGTTCATAGGTAGAGGCAGAGCCACAGAAGTGATCCCCGGGGTGAATTTCCTATTTCCCATCCAATCATCAAGATTTTTCTTGAAGAGTGCTAATGAGGAGCTTTGTTTGATATAGATAGGTAGTTTGTTCCAGAGTATGGGAAGTCTCTGGGACAAGAATCTATCCCTCCAGCATGTTCTGTTTATTGTGGTGACAAGGTTTGGGTCTCTAGAGCGTGTAGCTTGGAGGGATTGGGATTTCTTTAAGTGGAGCATATCCAACAGCTCTGGGTTTGACATAGCTTTGTATGTTAGGCAGAGATCGCCTCTGAGTAGGCGATATGTGATGGAGTAAAGCTGGAGTTTTTTGAGACGGTCTGCATAGGGCATCTGTTTGAGGCCAGTAATCTTCTTTGTGAGGTATTTCTGCGGCCTTTCCAGTTGTTGTAGATGTCTTGTGAGGTACATACCAAAAGGAGCGTTGTACTCTATAATGGGTCTAATGAGTGATGAGTAGAGGGGAACAATGACCTCTTTTTTCCTGGATGAGAAACCTTTTGTGAAGAGGTGTGCCACGTAGAAGGATTTCCTGACTACTGTGGCGATGTGATTATCAAAGGAGAGACTACTGTCCACCTGTGTACCAAGGTCTCATCACACTTTTGGTGTTAAGTAGACTACCACCTATGTGGTAGCTCATGGGTACAGAGTTTTTACCAAAGGGGATGACAATGCACTTTTTAGCATTGAGCTTGAGGCCATGGCTTTGACACAAGGCATCTGTCTCAGTGAGGCCCTTTTGTAGGATGTCCTCATCATTAGGAGTTTCAATTATGGCCCCTGGTTTACAATTATCTTCGTTAGCCAAAGATCTTCTGTGTTAGCCTGTACTTCAGAAAAGTAGATACCAAACAGGAGAGGACCCAGGACTGAACCCTGTGATAATCCACTTGCCACTGGTCTGAAGTCAGATTTGGAGTCTGCTACTTTCACAGCGTGGGTTCTGTCAGTGAGCCAGTTGGCAACCCATCTTGTGACATAGGGATTTATACCTAGTTTAGTGAGTTTATCTATAATTTCAGAGTGGAGGATGGTGTCAAAAGCCTTGGTGAGATCTAGACAGGCTGTGTGAACCACCTTACCCTCGTCTATGGCTTTGGTGACTGCTTCAAAGAAGTCAATCAGGTTTAGGAGATATGATCTGCCTTTTACAAACCCGAACTGGGTGGGGTCCAGAGTTTGGAGATTACCAATTTCTTTGTTTATAAGTTCCATGATGATACGTTCCATGGCCTTGCAGACCAGGCTCGTTAGGCTAATGGGGTGGTAGTTCCCGGGCTCTGCAGTGGCTCCCTCTTTGTGGAGTGGGATAACTGTCGCTGTGCGCCATTCAGTGGGCACAAAGCCTGAGGTGAGGCTATGATTGAACATGGTGCAAGGGTGGGGTGCCAGTTCATTCTGTAGTTTATGTAGAACACAGCCTGGGATGTTGTCAGGTCCCATGGATGCTGTGTTCTTGGCTTTGGAGAGTGTGGTTTTTACCTGTGCAGCCGTGATTACAGGAACTTTGCATACTTCCGGTATAGAGATGGGCCCTTTAGGGGTGAGAGGGGGGATAAAGTTAGCACTGAACCTGTCTGCCAGGATGTTGGCAATATCAGTTGGTTCTGTATATTTAGTGCCATTGTGCTGTAACTCAGAGCAGATCTGAGTGTTGCCTTTGAGATTCTTTTTTTTTTTTTAAAACACGTTTATTAGTTTTAACATACAAAATAAATATTATAACAATCTTATGCAAGCAGTTAACATATAAACAATTCTAACATTTGATAAAACAACTGAAGTATTTACAAAGACATCCACTCTAAATCAAATCAGTTAATTAAACTGTAACATCTTACTAATAAAACTAAGACTGCTTTAACAAGTTTTGTAAGGTATCCCATATATCATAGTAAGATGTTTTCCTAATGGTTCTTGACTTTATTGTCATTAGTTCCATATGACACACTTCAATCATAACATTTTTAAATTCATTAAATGAAGGAGGAGTATCTGAAATCCAGTTTCTGGTTATTATTTTTCTAGCCACTGCTAGAATTGACCATAATAAAGGAAGTTTAACTTTTTTAACACATTTAGGAACAGGGGTGTTAAATAATATAAGTGATTTAGAGACTATGAAATTATCTGTAAAAAGAGCCTGCAAAAAATCATTGATTAACATCCAATATTCCTTCAGTTTTATACAATCGTAAAACATATGTGCCCAATCAGCATTTATTTCTACAGTGCATCTCTTAACATATGTTATCTTTTTTGTTTATTTTTTTCATCATTAAGGGTGTATAGAAAGATCTATGTAAAAATTTCCAGGTATAAAGTCTCCAATTAATAGAAGAAGTAGTTTTATAAGCAGATTCCAATATATATTGTTTATCTTGTTGTTTTGGTAATTCACCATTAATGGAATTGAAATAATTCCAGTAATTATCTGAAATATAATAGGTTTCATCTCTAATAATTTTATGTATGTGTGAGAGCTTACCTTTATCAGAAACCCTATGTTGTAAATTTAATATCAAGTAGTCAATCAGTATTGGAACAGATTATTTAACTGTTAAAGACATTAAATCAAGTTTGTTAGCAAGATGTTGTCTAAAAGTCTGAATCTCTAACCAACATGTTTCTCTCAAATCAAATTCTTGCTTTAAGAAGTCTAAACTTTTTACTTTATTGTCAGACAGCATCTGATACCAATACTTTAGATTATTCTCTGTGACTAGAAGAGTTCTTTCAGAGGTGGATGATAAAAGAATACCTTGTGTATACATTATAGGAAATAAGATAAAATTCCATTCCTTATACTTAGGATGCATATATATATAATTACGATATCTAATAACTATATTTAATGGGTAACTAGCTATATATTTTGGTGTAATAGATGAGGTACAAAACTCTTTAAGTAACCATAACATGGGATTGTTTATAATAGTATTTTTGTGTGTTAACGATATTTTTGTGAAGTGCATGCTAATTAATTCCCAATATTCCTTCCATTTTGCAACATATGACTGATCTATTAGTAATGTTATAACTTTTATAATAGAAGAGATAGCATATAAATCAAAGTCTGGAAATGATATGCCCCCTTGAGAGACCAACTATTAGTATGTTTCTTTAATGCAATCCTAGGTCTATTAGGTGCCCATAAGAAATTTAACATTTGTGAATTTAATTTCTTAATAATTATTTTTGTAGGTGGGAGTATTATTGATTGTATTATGTATAATATCTTCGGGAATATTATCATTTTAATAATTGTGAGTCTTTCTTCCATGGTAAAAAACATATTGTTCCAGCTATTGAAATGATTTTGTATATTATGAAGACAATTACTATAATCATGATGTATAATGGATTTAATATCTTTAGTTAATATTATGCCTAAATACGTTATTTGACCTGAATTGGGTATGTATTTGAGAAAATCATTAGTGAGAACATTTTTTCCTGTGTATATTGGTAATATTTTAGTTTTTTCTTCATTAAATATCAAACCAGAACTATTCTTGAAATCTGTCATCTTATCAAATAATGACTGCATAGAAGAATTTGTTCCTGCTGATGTAATTAAAACATCATCTGCAAAAAGTTGGATTTTAGATATTGTATTTTCGTCTATATCAAATCCATCTATATCACTGCTGTTTCTAATCAAATTAGCCCAAGGCTCCATTATTAAAGTAAATAATAATGGTGAAAGTAGACACCCTTGTTTTGTACCTTTTAATATGGGTATTTTTTGTGAGACATATGTTCCAATTTTAATGTATGCCAACGCTCCTTTATATAGATGTTCAATTAAATTCACAAATGTATCAGAGAAATTTGTACACTTCAATAAGATAAACAAAAAGTCCCAACTTACTGAGTCAAATGCTGAACTTATATCAAGGCCGATGAGTGTCAAATCTTTCTTTTTTCTGTTTGCATAATCAATCAGAGTTAAAGTTCTCCTTATATTATCAAAATTATTTCTATTTGTAATAAAGCCTGTCTGATCTATATCTATTATACTTGGAATGATTGTCTTTAATCTATCAGCAAATATATTCATGAACATTTTGTAGTCAACATTAAGTAATGAAATGGGTCTATATGAAGTGCATCTAGTTGGATCTTTATTGGGTTTCAAAATTGGTGAAATAAATATGTATTGCCAAGATGGGGGAATTGTCAATTCATTTTGAGCTGAAATGAAAACCTTATGTATTAATGAATAGGTACTCTTAGGAAGGATTTTGTAAATCTCAGGAATAATACCATCATTACCTGGTGCTTTGTTTGATTTACGTTTATTTATTTGTGTGATAACCTCTGTATATGAAATATTTTTATCTATTAATCTAGTCTGTTGTTTATTAAGTTTTTTGTTCATGTTTGTAATTATAAAGTTCTTTATTTTGTCTTTAGATTCCATATTAATGTTATTATGGTTAATGTTATGAAAGTGATTTCTAAATTCATCTAATATTTCTGGTAAACTAGAGACATTCTTCTTTTTCCTTGGAGAGAAAATTTCTTTAATGTGATTTTGTTTATTCAGCCTTTTCGTTTTATTTTTAAGTCTATGTAAGTATTTGGGACTTCTTGAGTAAGACAAAAATTTATATTTCTCTAATGTTGTTTTGACTTTGTGACTTAAAATTTCTTTGTATTTCTCATTTAATTTATTTATTTCCTCAATGACTTTTTTGTCCATAATATTTTCCTTATTATTATGTTTATATGAGTCTAATTTGTTTTGAATGTCTATTAATTCCCTGTCCCAAGATTTCCTTTTATTATTATACCATCTGATACTTTGTCCATATAAATAAGATTTTAGAGCATCCCAAATGTAAATAATGGAGACGTCAGGTGTAGTGTTTAAGTCCAAGAAATGTTGTACCTCTGTAAGTATATAATCTTTATAATCTTTTATTTGAGTTAGGTATGCTGGTATTCTTTTGATCTGAACATTATAAGTAATATTTACCGTAAATTCAAAGACAATTGAATTATGATCCTATATAGGGCATGAAATGATCTTAGAATTAGTTAGGTTAGTTACCAGTTGGTTAGAAATAAAGACTCTATTCTTGAATAAGTTTTATGTCTGTTAGAAAAAAAAGTATATGGTAATGATTTAGAATCTGTCTGATTATTAATATCATTCAAATGATATAAATTAATGAAATCCTTTAAATGTTTTGCATTGGATGTGATTTTCCTTTTCCCTATAGTAGTAGTATCTTTTTCATGTAGGATACAGTTAAAATCTCCTGCTAAAATAATATCTCCTTTAGAAAATGATATAATCTTATTGAGATGGTGTTTCACTGTATTAGTGCCAATTCCTGGTATCCAGTATACATTAATCAATGTATATATTTTCCCATTAATCTGTATTGTAACCAGGCAGAACATTCCTTTGTCATCTTTATATGACTTAATCATTTAAGGTATGGGCATATTTTTGTTCCATAAAATAGCCACTCCTCTTTTTTTCTGTGTGTGTTCTGAGCTAACCAAGACTGTATATTTATTAGTGGCTAATTTATCTATATCTTTTTTCAGGAGATGTGTTTCCTGAAGGAATATTAAGTTGGCTCTATGCAGATTAATATATCTCATTAAACTTGCCCTTTTACATGGGTTATTCAATCCATTAATGTTTAAAGAAATTCCTTTTAAAGTTACCATTTAACTTTTATAAACATATAAAACATATAATCAGAATAGCATTTACTAAAGTAAGTATTATTATGTCTCTTCCTTTAGGTATTATATTAATTATAGCTGCATTTAGTGAAAATCTTATGGAATTTTGTGAAATTTTAACTTTTATTTGTAGTGACAGTGAGTTTATAAAATGTGATGTGGATGTCAAAACTATATACACATAACAATAATCGGGTGAAAATATTGTTTGGATTAAACAATGCATCCAGCCTGGAGTTAAAAACTCCAACTTCGAGTAGCAAATACCACTCAAGTTATCCCCCTATCCTAAGCAGCAGTACTCCAGCTGCCACCAAATTAATTAAATACTATTATTAACTAAAGTTAAACTCATTATTTTGATTATCTATTATAGCAAGACTTAAACAATTTATATAACAGCTTCTTATTTTACAGTATAATAAATAAAAGAAGATCAATTAAGTAATTAATGTAATAATTAAATATGAAAGTTAAGAAATAGGTTATTATAACATTTATACTAAGTAATCTTTATGATAATATATAAGAAACTAAAATAGAACTTATAATCAATATCCCTAACACGTATTATGTATATCTCATATATTGTTTACTTTAAAACTTATACAATAAATGACTCATTATAAATCATTTTTGAGAAATAGAAGCATTACCAACATTATTCTTGAGAATACCTTTGTGTAATCATATAAAACTTTTATAATCATCTTAACAATGCTATGTATATCTATTCTATATAATGAGTACATTGTCATAATAGCATTCTAACAATCTTGAAAGAGGGAGCAGAGGAGAGAGGAAAAAAAAAAAAAAGATACCCATTTGGCTGTTTAATAAAAATTTGTAATGATAGGTTCTTATTATATGTTTATGTTCATTTGAATTTAATAACATTTATTATCTCAGGCTATTATGACTCAAAACATTATTTACATTAGAGTATTCATATTTTCTGCCATAACAGTACTGTTAGTAGTTTTAAAACTTTAAACTACATGCACTAGAAGCTTCCTTCTCTTACTTGTTCTTACCATTTAAATAAAATGATTATTCTCAGTATATGAGATAAAAGAACATACTACAAAGCAATGTTGATCTCTAGTTATGCATAAATCATTGTGATGAAAGCCTGCTATATCTTATATATCTGCACTGCAGCTTTAAAATGTATCACATAACATTTTCTTCTGAAATAGAATCATAACAATGCACATACTTATTTATCTTAGTTAAAATAAACACATTATAATATTATATATCCTTGAATTATAAGCATCTATATGCATTAAAGTGCAGCAATTATATAAGCTTTCAGAGTCATATATGCATGAGTTTAGCTTCTATGCATTCTAAATTATTTCATTTGTTTACTATGGCATATTAAGCCATTAAAAATCATTATAACTTTTACATTTTATAAGTTACATCTTAAATAAGTAAATTATTATAAAGAAAAACTCACATTTTGTTGTCATAAAGTTTGTTTTTCATCACAATACCGCATTTACAGCAGTTCTACTTCCTGAAACTGGTTTACTTCTTGAATTTGCGACGTGTCTGTGTGAAATCAGGGGTCAAAGTTCAAAATGGCTGCTTTCAGCTTCTCTGTGCATTTGCTGAATGTTGAAGCTTTTAAAACGGCTCGAGGACACTATTCACGAGGATACCTATAACTTAAATTGTCTCATAACATTCTGGCGGGAATTTTAATAAAAGTAAGTGACAAACATTAATTTTGAATGTAAATGGATTTATACAGTGTAAAACCTTCTCGAAGCACTTCACAAGTCATTGCAGTCTCTATGGCAGTGAAACCAAGCCTTCAATTATTTAACATAAACATTTCTTATATTTATGTGTCCCATTTCATTTTCTCATTCAGAGTATGGTACAAACACATATCAGTATTATCAGAACCTTGTTACTTTAAAAAAAAAAAACTACCTACATAGATATTTACTTGCTGTTTGTTTTAATAAAGTAAAACCTGAGACACATTACTTACAACTGCTTAAGTTCTAGTCAACTGCAGTTATATCATAACATATTATTTAATATCATGTGTTTAAGCAATTTAGTCATAGCATAATATATAGCAGTATTATTTAAACAGCATAGATAATTTTAAAGAGATAATAGATTATTTTTCCCCCTTTTTCCTTCTTTTCATCTTTCCCCCCTCCCTGCCCTCCCTCTCCCTCCCATATGTGTTTAGTTTAAAGAGAATGCTATTATATAAAATAAAGAAAGAAAGAAAAATATAACATATTACTAACCTTAGGTCTCTTAGTTACAAAAGAGAAACAAGTTGATTTATATCAGGTTATTTGTTCCTCATGAAAGTTTGATTATTCATAAAACAAACTTCAGTTCTTGCACATTAGTATAACTTTGTACAAATCATTAAGATATTTATGGTTTTCTTGTAAATGCAGAAGCTGTAATTAAAGAGTTCAAAGAAATATAAAACATGTCATTTGTTTTTTAGTCTTTTTTGTTTCTCTGATGTCTTCCAGGATGTTCCTGTTGCCATTCTTTTTAACGAAGGACTTGCCCATTCCATATCCTCTATTTTGTCTAATATTTTATTTTTTTTAATATATAACAAAGCAGAGTCCAGGTCTTCAAAAATTTTAGGGCCATCAGGTAAAAAGATTTTCAGTTTGGAAGGAAATAAAAGATGAGTTTTGAACTGTGCTTTCTTAAGCTCTCTTATTAATGGTAAAAGACCTTTCTTTTTGATATTACCAAAGAAGAATAGTCATTGTCAAAGCGCACAGTTGCTTCATTAATTTTTATAAGTGATTTAGCCCATGCAGATTTTAATACCATCTCCTTGTCATAAGATGATAAAAATCTTACAATAACTGATCTAGGATACTTTTTATTTGTACTAGAAATGGATAAAGACCTGTGGGCTCTTTCAATGCCAAAAGAAAATGCCTCTGACAGATCTAAAGTTTTGGGAAGCCAAGTATTTAAAAAAGATGTAATGTTATTACCTTCTATATTTTCTGGCAGTCCAAAAATCCTTATATTGTTACGTCTGGATCTGTTTTCCAAGTCATCTAGTTTGGATTGAAGGTGAGTGTTTTGTTTCAATAAGAATTCTGTGTTTATTTCTTCTTCCTTAATTCTGTTGTCCATATCATTAAGTGCCTCTTCTATACCTGTTATCTGAGCTTTCTGATGTTGTAGATCTTGGTGTAGCACATCCATTTGTTTTGTGGTTTTCTCTATAAAATTGTCAATTTTAACATCCAGTCTGTCCATTTTAGTTGTTAGTTGCTGTATAGTTAATAATAATGTTTGAAGCTCTTTCTTAATGATGGAATCCTGACTATTAGCCTTGCTGGAACTCATTCTGAACAGAAGTGATGAGAGAGAAATTTCCAAAAAGATTTCTGACAGGAAAATCAGTTAAATTTTCTTTCTTTTTTGGATATTATTCAAGGTAATGATAGTCCAAACGTTTTTAGAAAGAAAATTATTCCATTAGTTGAGTTTTGAAGTAATAATTTCCTGTTAATGTAGTTATGTTGGTGGAGCTGAAGAAATCTGCTGCTACCCTGTGTTCATCCTTGGCCACGCCCCCCTTGCCTTTGAGATTCTTGACATAGCTATAGAATGCTTTGTGGTTGTTTTTAGAATCTGTGGCAGTTTTGTTTCCATAACTAGCTTTGGAGGATTTTATGAGGGATCTCAGCTTCTTACTGAGGCTGACCATGGCATTTTACTCTTTTTTGCAAAAGTTTCTTTCTTCTGTTGTAAAGTTTATGGCAGGGGACTACCAGACTGGCTTCCTTTTTTTGAACAAAACACAAGTCCAAAAACTGCTGGGAATAAAGCTCTCCCAAAAAAGCAAAATGCAATAACAAAAGTCCAAAATGGGAGTAAACAAACATGGCTCTCTTGATAATAAATAAAAGACAAAACTTTTATTCAGGTACAAGCTAGTGAGCACTTTCTTGCCTCCTGGCACTTCTTCAGACAATACAAACACTGCAAAAATCTCAATAAAAAGGGTTGCCTTACCCACATTATTTTCACAGCAGCCATTCATATATTTTCAGCAATTAAAATTCACCTGCTGGCAATTGTCAACAAATGTAATGTGAAGTCAAAAGCTTCATATATCTTCTTATTCTTTCAGCTTTTCCCGGTTAGGGGTCACCACAGTGGATCCCCTGTCTGCTCATGATTGACAGTGGAGTTTTACGTTGTCGAGTTGCCAGCCCGACGCCCAACCTTCCACAGAAGACACACACACACACACACACACACACACACACACACACACACACACACACACACACACACACACACACACACACACACACACACCTAGGGCCAATATAGAGTGACCAACCCCCCTACAGCATGTCTCTTTGGGATGTGGAAGGAAACTGGAGCACCCGGAGGAAACCTGCGCAACCACAGGGAGGACATGAAGACTCCGCACACTAGGCACCCCAGCCAAGGATTGAACCAGAAAACCTCTTGCTGTGAAGCAGCAACGCTAACCACTGCACCACTGTGGCCACCCTCAAAGGCTTCACATATCAACTAGCTTAAAAAATCCTTGCATACAAAATAGAAAGTCTGAAACTACACATAAAAATAAAATAAAATTAAAACATTAATTCTCACTTTCACTACTATCGACAACTATATAACCATACAGAGAGGCGACTGCAGCAAACAGGAGTCATAAAATGTTTACTTTCTCACATATAAAACTACTGACATTAATTTTCTCACAGTTGTAATACTAGAGTATACCAAAAGATGGTAGTCATATACTCCATACAGAAATGTATTCCAAAATTCCCAAGGTAAACACCTAACACACACACATCAGGCTAGAAAACAAAGAACAGCAAGCAATGAATTTCCTATCCTTTAAAACTGCTAGGGGTACATCTATCAATAAATAATATTGGCAATACATCACAAACAAAGTAAAATACTATAAGAGAAATAGTTGGATATACCCTAGTAATAGCATTCTTAATGTTTCAGTGGCCTCTCAGCTAAGTAAGGTTTCAGGGAGACTAATTCATTCAGGCCATATCCTGTATCTGCCTGCAGTCTAATTATCCATCTAACCTTACATTTCTCAGTGTAGTTCTTATAATTTCCTAATCTAACCCCTCTAGTGGTCATTTCAACAGATATAAAACTAAACCTATGTCTGGTGCCATATTCAAGTGTATGCCTAGCTACGGCATTCCCCTCATCTTCTTTACTGATCACATAAATATGCTCTCTAACCCTTTCTCTTGAGTGTCGTATTGGTTTTGCCAGTATAGAAACATGGGCACTCTATACATCTAGCTAAGTAGACTAGATCCCTAGATCTACAGTCTGCATAGTGATTAAACAGTCACCTGTAGTTAGATGCAGAAACTTATTGTCATTCATCATATATGAACAGAAGTTACAGCGTCTATATCCAAAAGTACCCTTCCTTACTGATTCTATTCCTTTCTCCTTGTTATTCTCATAACAAAGTAATCTCTTAAGAGATTTATTATTTTTATAAGAATAGCTCGGTTTAGTACCCACTGCCTTTTTTATCTTGTCATCAACTAATAAAATCTCCCAGTTCCTTTTAATAATCTCACCAACTGCTCTATTGTCTGTGGAATAGGGTATAACAACTCTACAGGTATCTTCCCTTTTAGAAATATGATCATTTTCCTTTCTTCTTTCAATAGAAGGGTCTACCTTTCTGTTTCCTGTCTATAAACATAGTATCATTCAGTTTCCCATATTCACTCTTCTTATAACCCCTTTGACATAAATATCCTTTTAGAGTGCTAAGTGCTTTCTCACAGTTAGTATCCATATACTCACAACCCCTGTCCTCGTATAATGTTGTTTTTATATATATATATATATATATATATATATATATATATATATATATATATATATATATATATATATATATATATATATATGAGGGGGTGCATACTAGTACAGTGTAGAAGATTATTTCTTCTGCAATTTTTCATAAAAATGTCAGAATGTAGCCTATTACCTACCTTAAACACTGTTACATCAAGGAAATAAATCTTATCTCTACTCCATTTACCCACAAACTTAAGAACGATTGGCATACTCTATAAATTCGATCAAACTCTGTTCAGTTCCTGTCCATACAAAAAAGGCATCATCTACGAATCTTTTGTAAAAGGGAATGGATCACCTCCTACTTTCTATGTCCAAAATGTAAGTCTTTTCCCACTGCGCCATCACGATGTTAGCGTAAGAGTTGGCACATTGCCACTCCCTTTTTTTGTTGGTAATATCTTTGTTCAGAAAGAAAAACATTACTTTTCAGGACTAACTCTAATAAAAAAACATATCATCAAAGCCCGTCCACTCTGTTCCTGCTTCATTGAGAAATGACCTCACATATTCAACTCCTTCTCCATTAGGTATAGATGTGAATAGTGAAACCACATCTAAAGTGACCAAAAAATGTTCCTGATCATAACCACCTGATGCAGTAAATTCAGCTAATGTCACCAAAAACTCTTTGGTATCTCTTACTGCAGTTGATGTGACATCCACTAGAGGTCTTAATGCTTTTTCCAAATAAATGGATATAGCCTCAGTACTCTACCCCCTCCCCGAGACTATCGGTCTTAGGGGTGGCCTAACAGGATCTTTGTGAATTTTTGGCAGCCCCCTAAAAGAGGGAACAACAGGCATCTCGATGAGAAAATAATTATATAGATCTTGGGTAATCACCCTGCTCATAAGAAAATCATGAAGGTGTATCTGTAGCTTCTTAATTAATTTATCAAGCTGCTCTGCTGTGATATACTGATATGTATTACCTTCACTAAGTAAATCATGTATTCCCATTCTATATTGCTCCCTGCCCATAATCACAGTTGCATCCCCCTTGTCTAGGCATATCACTATTGCTTTATTCCTTCCCTTTTTTTGGAGGATAGCATCTTGGTTCTGTTAGGGATAGCATGATCCATGCACTCGTGTAAGTGCTTATAAAGTGCATTTGTGTAGGATTCAGCAGTCGTAACTATATTGTCCGTCTGCATGGGTGTCGTGAAGTTTGCCACTTCTGTCTTAAGAAGCGTGAAGTTGGCTTTGGAGAAATTTTTTATGGTGGTTTCCGTAATGGGGGGTGGGGGTGGGATGTGGATGCTTAGGCTGATTACCTTGTATATGACCAACGAGGAATCGACCTCTGATGTGGAATACCGGTCACCCATGTTGGTAATGACCAGGTCTAGGATATTGCTGCCCCTGGTGGGGGTGTGGATAAGTTGATCCAAGGTGTTGGAATTTATGAATTCCAGAAAACGTTTACGCTAAAGAGTTGGTACATGAGTAGTTTTCCCAGTTATTGGTGGGGTAATTGAAATCAGCCATTATTAGGGTGTTGGGTTGTACCCTAATATTTTCCAGTATATCAAGAAATGAGGAGTGGGAATTCTGGGGCATGGGGAGGGATCTGTAGCAAGTTAAAATTTGGATTGCGGCCTTGCCCAGTGTTAGTTGCACTTGGATAATTTCAGATGCATTTTGCTCAGCAACTAGCCTGGAGGTGTTGATATCCTTAATGAATATGTACATGCCTCCACCTTTAGTGTTTCGGTCCATGTTAGGTGGCCGAAAGGTGTATGAATTATAGCCTGGTAATGCAGGGGTGCTCTATGGAGCTTTCAACCAGGTCTCTGTGACTGCACAGATGTCGATGTTCTCCATTTTAAGAAGTGTCTCAAGTGAATGCATTTTGAGATTTAGACTTCTAGCATTCAGTAGCATTACCCTCAGATTTTGCTTACTTGCACCTGTTACCATGGTGAATTTGTCATTTGAACCTTGCCTAAAAAAGGCACTATAGGGGTGGTAAGAGCCTTAGCCAGCATCCAGAATCCCAAGGGTGACAGGTGCAAGCCATCTCTGGCAAAGCTTCGTGGTCTGTCGATCATGTCATCCCAGGCAGACAGATACTGGATCCCCTTAGAATGACACTAGAAGCTTAGCCAATTGTTGAAGTCAATCATTTTGTCCTTGTACTGTGGTATCATTTTGGGTGATGGCAGGCTGCTACTCGGGGCTAGGGTCATACCTGCCTGGGCTACAAGATTGGAGAGCTCCTCCATGTCTATTTTCATGTAGTCCAGGGAGGTACATCTCAGGTCATTCACACCAACATGGACAATGACAGAGTCATATTTGTACTTGTTGTGGAGTGACCTGAGTGGTGCATTATGTGGCGGATCCTGGCACCCGACAGGCAGCTGACAGTAACTTTCTCCTTGTTTAGCCTGGTGAATGGAACATCAGTGTGCCTGACTATAGAGTCATCTATGACTAGAGTGTTGGGTACGTTGTTATGCCTTACGGGCTATGGTTGAGTGGCATACTGTGTTTGTGGGCTATGTGTCATTTGGGTTGTGTTGGGGGGTGGAGGTTGCATGTGTTTCTGCTTTGGAGGTCTCTGTTGCTTGAGCAGATTTTTATTGAGAGCCTCCACAAATGTAGGTGTGTGTTTTGTGTTGCTATATGTGTGTTTTGGTGGTATAGATTTTGAGGGACTATGTGATGAGTGTAGTGTGGTGCAAGTGTTTACCTTCTACACTTGACTGTCTAGTCCAGTCTTGGGTGAAGAGAGCTTTGCTTCCAGTTTGGCTATATAAGTACATCTCTCATAGGTTGCAGTGTTGGGTGGCAGGAGGAGAGGGTTGTCTGTGTACATGAGGCAATTGCTGCATTAACCCAAGATGCCCAGATTCATCAGGTAGACAGGAGAAAACACCGGGAGCTGACCCTTAGACATGCCTGGATAGGTGCTAATTTATTAAGTACTAAAAACTGTTTACCTCTAGACAAGTGAGGAAAGTTGAGTGCTGTAGTAATTTGTAGCTTATTTAGTGCTTACAACGAGTTCTGAACAAGTGCTGAGCTCAAACAAACAGTTTAACTCTAGCTAAGCGGCGATGAGTAAAGTGTAGTTTTTTTAATTTTTTTTTTATATAACAGTAGCAAATGAGCAAACTGATTTAAACAAATTAACCAATAAAAAGCTAAAAACTGAGCCCTGTTCATGCAGTCTTTGATCAGACAATTTCTAACTGCACACTCCTGCCACTAGAGTACAGGGAAACCTTCTCAAAAAAAAAGATGGCCTGGATTAGTGCTCAAGTTATACAAACAAAGCTAGATTCAGCAGGTCTGAATTTAGTCTATGCTACAGCAAGCAAGATGTACCAATTTCAGAAAGAAACAGTTCAAATAAGCAGGCACAATAAACCTTTAACCAGAAACTCCCAGCTCAGAAGGGCAGAATCTACCCTCTCCTCCCACATGAGTGCAGACCACACCTTCTTAATATAAAATAACTGGCCCAAAGGGCAAGTGCTTAAACCAGAAGTAATATACTCTTAGAATAACAGACACTAAGCCTTCAATCAGCAGCTCCCAACTTAGAAGGATGTAAGCTACCTGTCCAGTCACAACAGTGCAGACCAAAACCTTCTTAATGTAAAACAACTGGTCTGAAGCCCAAGTGCTTCAACCAAAGGCTTAGAATAACAGTTACAGTTTAATCAGGCTACTAACAAGCAGTAAGAAATGCAGCAGAATAAATGCAATAAAGTAGGAAGAAACACAAATACAGTAAAATCAGATGAATAAAGTGCAATTTTTTATATATATAACAATAGAAAATGAGCAAACTGATCCAACTCATTCACTCCAGTAGAACTGTTTTGAGTGTGTACCTTTAACTCCTAGTGGGTGTGGTCCGAACCTTTAAAAATTAAGTTAT
>NC_056747.1:672627314-672632314 GCF_019279795.1 Protopterus annectens | reverse complement strand
TATATACTGGTTTGACCCATCTGTCCACAGCCATACCTAATAGAAATGTTTTTGCTCTACTTCCAGAAATGATGGGTCTAAATGGTGGATGTTCTATATTTTTATGCACCTTCGGAATTCCCACTATGGTTGCTAACACTGGGTATTCAACCTTTAAAAATTTGTGTGTCTCAATAGTGATTCTCTTATCTAGCATATATTCTTCCAATGTCGTATCTATACGTCTATGTCCAATATTTATTTCATTAAGTGAGACTTTCTCATAATTCCCTGAATGATCTAATATATTCTGTATCTCTTTAATATAATCAGTATAATAGAACATAACTATGCCTCCACCCTTGTCTGGTTTCATCAATCTCACTTCCTTACTGTTGATGAATTTGGTGAGACATTCCTGTTCTATCTTGGTAAGATTAGGTTCATTCTTATTGTCTGTTCCTTTGAATTTGTACATATCACTACATACCATTTTCTCAAATAATTGTATGTTGGAATTCATAGGGGGTATGAAAGTGCTTCTCTTTCTCAGTTCACCATGTGTATTATTTTCCATCCCATTTGATTGTTGGTCAAAATGTAAAGCCAAATTCAATCTCCTACAATATAACTTAACTTCCACAATGGTATCTACTATATTAAATTTGGTAGTGGGAATAAACTTCATTCCTTTGGAGAATAAACTGAAAAATTCTTCTGTGATAGTATGAGTTGTGTAATTAAAGACATTGAACCCATTTCTGGTATGCAAGATGTTATGTGTTGTAGATGCATAACTGGATTCCTTCTCTCTGTCATCTGCACTTTCAATGATCTTTTCATCTTCTACTGGTCTAGGTGCATCTGCATCTAAAACTTGAAATTCTTCCTTATTTCCTATTGGGTTTATATAGTGGACGGAATTGACATTGACAAAATGTTGATCTATTATTTCCATTTCCTGTTTTTTGTCCCATAATAGTTTTTTGATGGATAAGATCTCCACCCCCCCTGTAGCTGTAATTCATCATATTCTCTCCTATGTGTATTCAATCGTTCTTCATTATGTTGCTGTCTACTATCATGCTGTTTAGGCCAAACATATGCCCTGTTGTTGGCGTACGCTTCAACATCACGATTTAATTTTCTCTCTTTCCTATGGAAAATCACCTTAGCTTTCCTATCTGCTTCCAAATATTGCTTGTCATACAATTCACTCCACTGGCTGAATGTACTGTTGTTTAAAATCTCAACATTGATCATGTCTGCTTCAGAAATTAAACAGGACAACTTCTCATCATTTTTTTGTATTAAAACCTTAACATATTCAAACCCAAATTGATCAAACAACTTATTGAAATCAGCAATTGTATCATCATTTAAGTCATGTCCCATTGGTAATTTGAAAAATCTAATTCCTTTGGGCACAACATGTAGCATCAAACATTTACTAAAATAAGCATTCTCAATTTTGATATTCTTAATAGTAACAAGTTTTTTACCTAGTAAATATATTTTGTCCTTGATATTGTTATTCAACACATGCTCAGTTTCACTATTCAGTCTCACATTGTGATTGGCATCGTGTTTGTTGTATTTATCAAAATTAAAATCATCGGTTAAAAACTTGTCTAAATAACAATTGTTATTATTACCACTATTAACTCGATTCGTTTTGCCCACAGAATACTTGCGAACTGATTTTTTAACATAAGGGCTAGGTAATAAATTTGTACCTTTATTTTTGTCCATGTGCATTTTTGTACTAGCAGCATAAGTCCTTGTAGGTAAAGTCCTCTTAGGACGAGCCCCTAAGCGCTCGTTTTCGTCTCTTATTTGAAAGAGACTGAAATCAAACGTAAAATCTTCCGATAGGGACTTGCTGTTCCGCTCCCTTCTCTCAACCTCTTTTCGTTGTTGGGTTAAAATAAATATGTCCTCAGCTGGGCTGCCTTGTCCGTTTGGAATCGCTATTTGTGTGCTGGCATCAATCCTTGATGTAGTCGAGGAGTTTAAAAGATCGTGCCTGTCCATCCGTTCCTCACTAATGGAGCTTGAAGTTTGTCTGCACCGCAATGAGTGTTTGGCTTCAATGCCGCCAATGGTAATGGAGCGTCCGACCAGCTCCATAAGTTTCGTCATCTCCTCCTTGAGTGCGCTGAGTTCAGCTCGAATCGAAACAAGTTCACCCTGGTCCAATAAAGCCTGTGCATCTTCGTTGTTCTATTTCACTATTGATCTATAGGGCAACAGTTAAGCATAAAGCCTTAATAATTTAATATAATTTAATTTAATTTAATATATTTTAGGATCACATGCATAGAGAAATAAATGTCAATCAGCTAATATTGTTTTATATTTTAGTAAATACATATTTGTATATTTAATTATATATGTATATTTACATTTACATTTATAGAGATGGTATTAAGTTATGAATTATGTAACATCAAGGTATATTCATGTCAGCATTCAATTAGTACTGCAATGAGTTATTTTTGGCGCCAAAAAGCAGTTGATGAAAACTATATAAACTGGCTGTAACATTCAAATGTACGTTCTGAAGAAGTCTGGAGACAGATGAAAGCGCTTAACGTTCTTTTATTATTTATTATTTGTCTTTGCAAATAAAATTGTGTTAATAGTTCCTGAGTTCGAGCCGTGGCATTTATTGTAACCACTCACATACCAGAAGTGTCCTTGTGGTATATATATATATATATATATATATATATATATATATATATATATATATATATATATATGTATGTATATATATATGTATGTATGTATGTATGTATATATATATATATATATATATATATATATATAGGTTCATACTAGGCTATCTGCCCTAGGGCATTTATAAGCCAACCAGAGTGTGTTTGGTTTTCGCCACCCATTTTAAATTAATTTTGCTATGCCCTTTTTCGAAGTTGGTATACTGTGCCTCTGTCTAACAGTGACACAGAAGTGATACCCGGGGTAAACCTACGATCTCCCATCCACTCATCAAGATTCCTCTTGAAGAGAGTCAATGAGGGACTCTGCCTAACCTGGACTGGGATTTTATTCCAGAGTGAAGGGAGCCTCTGGGTTATGATTCTGTCCCTCCAGCATGTCCTATTTATTTCATTGCTGAGGTTCAAGTCTCTCGAGCGCGTAGCTCAATGGGATTTGGATTTTCTGAGGTGCAGCATGTACATTAATTCCGGGTTGGACATGGCTTTATACGTCAGGCACAGATCGCCTCTGAGCAGGCGGTATGCCACTGAGTATAGCTGGAGTTTCTTTAACCGGGCAGCATATGGCATCTGTTTGAGCCCTTTGATCCTCTTGGTGAGGTACTTTTGGGGTCTTTCCAGTTGCTGCAGGTGTCTGGTAAGGTACATCCCAAAGGGGCATTGTACTCAATTATGGGCCTGATGAGGGATGAGTAAAGAGGCACGATGACCTCCCTGATCTAGATGTGAATCCCTTCATGATTAGGTGGGCTATATAAAATGTTTTTCTAACCACTTTGGCCACGTGGTTGTCAAATGAGAGATTGCTATCAACTTGGGTCCCCAGGTCCCTAATTACTTCTTCTGTACTTAATGGATTACCACCTATGTGGTAATTTGTGGGCACTTTGTTTTTGCCAAAGGGGATGACTGTACACTTTTTGGTGTTTAGCTTGAGTCCATGGCTCTGGCACCAGTTGTCTGTTTCTATGAGGCCCTTTTGGAAGATGCTTGTGTCGGCTGGAAAGTTGATTATGGAGCCCAGTTTGCAGTTATCTGCGAACTTGGTCAGCCACAGTCCTTCTGTGTTGGCCTGTACCTCTGAGAAATATATACCGAACAAGAGAGGTCCCAGGACTGAGCCTTGTGGGATGCCACTTGTAACTGGTTTGGAGTCTGACATGGCTCCAGCAATTCTAACCATGTGGGTTCTGTCCTTGAGCCAGTTTGCAACCCATCTAGTGACATAGGGGTTTATATTTAAGCTGGTGAGCTTATCTATAATGCCCGAGTGGGGTATTGTATCGAAGGCTTTTGCGAGGTCCAGGTAGGCTGTGTGGACCACCATCCCCTCGTCAATGGCCTTGGTGACTGAAAGAAATCGACCAGGTTTAAGAGGCAGGATCTTCCCTTAACAAAGCCGAACTGGGTAGGATCCAGTGTCTGTAGGTCCCCGATATCTTTATTTATGAGGTCCATGATGATCCTTTCCATAGCTTTGCAGACCAAGCTAGTCAGGCTTATGGGGCGATAGTTTCCAGTATCCATTGAGGCACCACCTTTGTGAAGAGGGACCACTGTTGCTGTACTCCACTGTTTGGGTACATATCCTGTAGTAAGGCTGAGACTGAACAGTAGTTTTATGTTTGGGATTTGCTCTTCATGGAGTTCATGTAGGACGCAGCCCTGGACACCATCTGTTCCCATTGATGCTGTGTTTTTTGCTTTGGAGAGGGCGGCTGTTACCTGAGCATCTGAGATGTCAGGGGGGCAGCACTCTGCTGGGATAGATATTTGCCCTTTTGGTGGGGAGGGGTGGGAGAAGTTTGCGCTGAACCTGTCAGATAGGATGTTGGCAATGTCTCTGGGTTCGGTGTATTTTCTGTCATTTTGGACTAATTCTGAGCATATCTGGGAATTCCCACCCAGGTTCCTAACATAACTAAAGAAAGCCTTGTGATTATCCTTAGTGTCCTGTGCAATTTTTCTCTCGAAGCTGGCCTTAGACAATTTTATGAGTGCCCATAGTTTTTTGCTAATACTGATCAGAGATGCCTTCCCTTTTTCGGATTTTGCTCTATCATGTAGTAGCTTCCTCCTTCTATTGTATAGTTTGTTTATGGCTGGGGTCCACCAGACAGGATGTCTGCCTTTGGAGGATTGGGTCTTGGTTTTATTTGGGATTGCATGATCCATGCATTCCTGAAGGTGTTCATAGAATGCATTTATAAAGGATTCTGTGGTCTGGGCCATATTTTCCACAGGCCCGGGCTTGAAGGATTCCACCTCGGTTTTGAG